>NW_019268573.1:1057813-1099021 GCF_002738365.1 Cucurbita moschata
TATCTCAAGGACGATTATGTGTGCGATCGATGGAAGAGCTAAAAAGTGATAGATGAGAGGCTTAAACTTCCCAACTTTTCTTGAGTTTTCGTAATTTTAACTCCCTTACAGACCAAATCTTATGAAAATTTTATGGTTCTAGAAACTAGACCCAATCAGGATTCTGTGGAAGAAAATTTGAGGTAATTTGAATATTGGAAGCTCGAGAACGGAAGTCCTGAATGTCGACAACGAGGTAAGTAGTCACCTTGAACTTTTCTTAAGAAATACTTGTAGCAATCGCTTGGGTTTTCATATGAACCCTAAATAAAATACAAATTAAGGATATATGAAAGAAAAACTCAAAAAACCATGAGTTAAGGCTCTAAACTTATCAAATTACTCGAGATTTAAGTAACGTTAAAACAACCCACTAAATGAACTCCTCTGCCTATGAAATTCTAATGTTGAGAGTATTAACCCAACATTGGACTCTGAATCAAGTAACCCAAATTTAAATTTCGTGGAACTTATTTTATGTTTGCGAGTATTAACTTAACACAAATATTAAAAGCAACAATATTAAATATTTTAAAAGGTCAAACTATTGTTAAAGGTTTATAAAAATATTATCTATTTGTTAGAGGTTTATATCCACGAGTAATCCCTCATATTCTTGATAGTTTGGCATCTTAACAAAGTGACACGAAAACAGATAACATTTTTCAATATAAAAAGTTCCCATCAAACAAGATCATTCAATATAGGCCATGCTAAAGTGATAGTGAAAAAATGTGTAAAACATATAAAGGGAAATTACGAGGTCTAACCTCTAAAGCAGTTGCTTTATTAGATGTAACTTTATGAGCGTCTCGAGCGAATTCCTTTAAAAAACTGCATTTGAAAAGTTTCATTCAATAACACTACTAAATGGCATAAGGAATTACAATCCTTCACTAAAATGATTTTGATTAAATATATGAGTTTGGAGGTAGTAGTTTGGAGGTAGTAGTGCAAAATATAATGATTTATATAGTAGAAAATAATAAAGACGTTTGAAGCAAATGGAAAGGATAAAAGAAGAATATGATAAATAATAATGGTAAGAATATACTTTAAAGCAAGACATTAACTANGATCAGTCCTTACTGCTCTTAGCCATTTCGCATGGGAAATGTGTCCCCACGTCGTACAGCCCATTAGCTGCATGGGAACGGGTTAGGTCGCGCCCCCCATAGGAGGACTATATGGGCGTAGGGGTATTCAGCACACCCCTAGGCTAGATACCNAATAGGTAAAAGACCTTAAGTTCAATTCTTGGAATGCCTCATGGTCTAGAACTTTGACTAAAATAAAAAAGTTCTCTAAAATGAGAGTAAAAGATGAGTGTATGATTCTTGCTTAGGGTGCAAGAGGTTCCAAATCCAATACTCGGAATGCCTCTAATTATTTTTTTTATTTCACATCCTTTTTTCTTATCCACACCATATGCTGAAAATATGTATTTCACAACTTTTTTAACCATATTTATGATCTTAGGGCCCAAAAAGAATGGTAGAATAAATTGTTTAGCATAGACACAAAAAACTCAAATGTGTGATGAGAATCCATATGGATAGATGTTTTGGATGTCATGGTGAGATGTTAANTTAAGATGCGAAGAAAGCCTACAAGTAGGTGGCTTACTGAGTATAATTTTTATACTCATCTCGTTCTCCTTTATTTTTCTCAGGTGTTCCCTGGCCGCTGGTCGAGGTAGAGGAGCGTTTGAGAGATGTACAGTCACAGAGGGGGTCGTTCCGGAGCGTCAGTCCCTTTTCGGTCTTTTAGAGTCTTTTGTATNGTTTAGCATAGACACAAAAAAACTCAAATGTGTGATGAGAATCCATATGGATAGATGTTTTGGATGTCATGGTGAGATGGTAAATACATGGGTCAGTTCTCAACGAATGTGTCAGAACAAGCCAAGATGGTCGAACTTTATCGAGACTAGAAATGATTTCAAAATGCATGGGTTATGTTGTTGGTAACCAAGATGACTATGAGATTCAACGTTGCTTNAACAAAATTTCTCTCTTTTGTTTTAATTCAAAGTATTTTTATCTTTTTACTTTGCTTTTCTTTCTTTTATCTTCCTTTTGTTTGTTTTCGATTTCGTCTTTTTAGTCACGATTCGGTTTTCGAAGCCTTGAAAATCGAGTCGTGACATGGCACTTAAAATCTTTGGGCATACCTTGTATGGAGAAAATACTCATATCTACATTGACCACAAGATCTTGAAGTAGTTTTTTCATCCAAATAGAACTGAACATGAGATAAAAAAGATGGCTAGAGCTGGTGAAGGACTACGATATAGACATCCAATACCATCCCAAATGACAACATAGTCATTGATGCCCTAAGCTGCACGACGGCCCACTCGTCGGCCATGATGAATAGAGAGACACGAGTGCAGATAGATTTTAAGCATGCGGAGATAGCAGTGATGAGCAAAGAAGTTGTAGCACAGATGGATCAACTGACAATCTATCCTACATTTCGACATTGGATTATGGAATCTCGANTCAACGTTGCTTAAGAGAGATCTTGGCATAGAGTAGAAAAAAAAGACGAGTCAGATGACTTAACCTAGTCTAAAGGCATGTTGGATAGAGTCGCAAATGATTGAACATGCACACACAAGAGGAGTGTGTGATAAAACAAGTTTGGATTCCACACCAATTGTGTTCAGTTGGTGAAGGAAAACCTCGCCTAAGGTTTAACAAAGCTACAAAATCGAGCAAAAAATGTGAATTGGGCTTGAGCTCCCCCCAAAGCTTTTCGTAAGTGTGTCAAGATCACAATGCAGCATGGTTGAAAAAGTATGACGTGACATTAAACATCAAATTAAATGAAGAAAATAATTATGATACTCTGAAAAGTAAATTTTGAAGGATAAAAAGTAAAAATTAGGGCCTTCATGGAAACCCCTACTATTTTTTTTTCTTTATTTCATGTCCTTCTCTTTTATATATAGAAAAATACTTATTTCACAACTTTTTTAATCATATTTTTAATGGTAGGCTGAAAAAGAATGGTAGAATAATTAGAAACCTCATCTAATAATATATTAATTGATTTTAATGTGTTGAAACACTATCAAGCATAAAACTAAAAATACGAGGATAAATCAGTTGTTTTCAAAGTTTTAAAGGTATAGGAAGATAATATTTATTTTTTAAAATTTAGATTTATTACACACAAATTTTGTAAATATTTGTGGTTTCATGATCAAGTGATTAGGACATTGAACTTGGAATCCAATAAATTGAGTTCAAATCTTAGTGAGACTTATTTTTATGTTTATTTACGAAAATGAAAATCTAACGGGTGGATTTTAGCCACCACTGGAATACTAAAAAAATATTGATTTTGATCAATTCATCAATTCACGTCTATCCATGTGTTTGTGTGTTCATGATTGATGACTAAAACTATCCAATTATAAAACTTATATTATGGAATAACTTCAAAGGTTTTTTTTTCTCTTCTCTAGGGATAATAATACTTCCACATGGATTTGTTAATACCCTCTTTCTTTATTAATAAAATAATGACTATACATTTAATAAAACATAAAAAATAATGTTGATATATGGGCATTTGGTCTAGTAAAAATAATTTTGATATATGGGCATTTGGTCTAGTAAAAATAATTTATTTGCATACACTTTCTTTATTATTTTAATTCCTTAACTTCTTGTAGTTGCAAGAGCAAAAAGGTGAGAACTTACTTGGTAAAAAGGAGAATTTATGTGAATAAAATTAAGCTCTAAACCAGGCTTCCCCCTTTAAGATTTGAGCATCATCTTTGTCATTTCTAAGTTTCATGCAATTCTTATGGTAGATTGCATCCGAGTCGTTCAATCAAGTCTTAATCAACTCCTAGTTAACTGAAAAAAAATGTAAACATGGAATAAAAAGTCAATATATAGCCTACTTGTAGGCTCTTAATGGAAACCTTAAGCTAGGATGTTATCTCTTATTGAGTTATCAAGGTCTTGGCACTTAGAGCTTATATTCTTATATTTAGTTCTCTTCCCGTAAACACATGAGTGGTGTTATCATGATCATATCATCCTGCTATTAAATTCTGATGTTGTGTATCTCATCTAAGTGGGGGAAATAGGAGGCCCTCCTTATCATCCTACTCATGATACATACGGCAGGACATCCCATATAAAAGATGAATAGGGGCATTGTTGCACACCAAGTGGTGGGAGATAACGGTCACTTTTGGGTATGAATCCTAGCAACCTTATTTACCATTGTATTCAATTGATCCTAGGTATATTCTTTGTAACAACCCGGGAAAGAAAGAAATATATATATATATATATATATACATATAATAAAAATAAATAAATAAAATAAAGTAAAAAAAAAAAACTCAATCGCCGGAAAACCCGCAAGTTTTCCGGCGACCGCCGAGTTTCGCGGAACCCACGCGAAACGACGGCCACAGCACGCCCAGCCCTCAGCCTACGACACCCAGCATCTTCAGAACACCTGCAAAGGGAGAAAAGAGAGAAAGAGAGAGAGAGATTTCGGACAAACGTCGGCAAGTGTCCAGTTTCTCCGATGAGCCCTCAAACCACCCTCAAACCAACACCAAACGACCTGTTACCACCATAAGAGGGATCCCTAACGAAAGCACAATAACTCAGGGTGCATTTTGTGTTATTTCGTAAGCGTCATCGTCGATAATCGAGGTCGGAAAAATTAGGTTTCTTAATCGATTCTTAGATCTATGGCTTTTAGGAGCTTTTAGGCGGCAAAACTCCCAGAAAAGAAAGAAGGAAGACGAACAAAGAGGAAAAGGAAAGGAAGAGAACCGAAATCGGCAACGGAAACGCCGCGGGAAAGAGAGAGAAAGCTCGCTGGAAAATCGGCCGAAGTCGGGTAAGGAAGACGAGATCCACGGATCCGGGTCAACCCGAACCCAGAACCCGGGAGAGCCAGCCCGTTCCTCCCTTGGCCTCTGCCTTCGGCCCAGCCCAACTACAGCGGCCCAAACCTCAAACCGGCCCAGAAGCTACGGTTCAGTTGAACCAACCCAGACTAGACCCACGGTCCAATTGAGCCAGCCTGCAAACCAAACTCCTGTGGCCCAGCCCAGTAAGCCGAGGCCCAACGATTAGTCTTGGCCCAGTAGTCTTCCACAGCCCACGACCCGAACCGGACTGCGACCCGCGCTTCGACCCGACACTACCGCTCGACGTGGCTTTCTCTGCTGCTGCCACGTGTCACACAGCGGCGCAGGCAGTCCCTCGGCTTAGCTCGGCGCAAACAGCTCGAGCTCCCTCCGACGACGCTCCGGCGGCTCTAGTGGCTGTTCGGCTCGGCTCACCTGTTTTCAGCCCAGTTTCCACTGTTTCGACCCTCCCGAATCTGTTTTAGGCCCCGATTAAGGTATCCGAGGCCGTTTGAGAGTCGTATTTCACATTTATTAAATTATAGGTAAATTAATTGTGAAATACTAACGGAAAGTGGTGGATGGTGTGATAGGAAACAACCCCAGGGACGTAGGGAGCAGCTCTCACGGAACGGGAGCTTACGTTTAGCGATTTAGGGAGTACTTCGGCCAAGGCCAACCAAGTAAGTGGCCTTACTATAGGATAGGCTAAATAAATTGTATGATGCTTGATGTTATGTGCCAGTATATACATATTTTGTTGAGTGACGCTTGATATGTTTGACGCACGTTGTGGCATTATGATGAGTATGATGATTGCATGATTTTTACCTTAATATGATGATGTTTTCCATATTGAGCATGCTAGATGATGATGAGTGCCATATTGCATCATGTCATTAGATCGACGTAGGACACAACCCTAAGAGCATGAAATTGATAGTAATATAAATATCCACGAGTATGCGTTACCTAGAGTAACAAAGAGATGAGACTAGAGGGTTGTGTCAGAAGAGACATTACGATGGATTTAGAGGGACCTCATGCATTTTGTATGTTCATAAGCATAGGGCTACTTCCCCTAGAGATGATGAGTGCGGACGCGCACCTTACGATGAGCGCGAATGCGCACAGGTGCGAAAGCACACAGATGAGGGTGTTCATGAGGCGCATGACACTATGGGGTTCCGCTGACCTCCGGACGTCGCTACATATTAGCTTGACCAGAGGGTCTAGGGGGTGTGCGAGTGCCCTGGGGACTCACATTCGCACGTGTGAGTCGTGTGTAGGGAAGTACTACACATCCAATTTGTCCGAGACTGGAGGCCACCCCTAAGATGATTAGAGATAGGTCCCTATTCATGATTGCATGTGTTTGCATTAGCATGGCCCCTATAGTGGGATCACTTACTGAGTATTTCTTCTTCGAAATACTCAGGCCGTGTGCCATATTGTTTTTTCAGGTAAAGGCAAGGCGCCCATGTATGGTTGACGGTGGCATCGTGATCAGAGACTGTGGCGCGTGCATAGGATAATTGCATATTTAATTCCTAGTCTTGGTTAGGATAGGGTGTTTGCATTTCATTCATTTATATTAATTAATTTTTAATCATTTTATTTTATCTTTTTGAACTCCAGCACAATGTTTGAAACACGTAAGTCCGGCAGTGTTTTCCAATGTTTTAATGTATTCTAAAGTTTTAAATTTTTCCGCTAATAAAGATGAGCATGCTTAGATTTTTATTCTGCATTAGAGATGAGCATGAGACGTTAGTGGCGACTCTAGATATGTGGAAATTTAGGGTCGTTACATTCTTGGAACATGGTTTATAAATTAACATAGGCTTATGCATTATATCATGGAGTAGCATCAAAACTCATTAGTTTTAACTTAGCTAAACATGAAAGGGAAACCTAATGTGATTCCATGGGCGTGAAAATTTACTTGTAACTTGATTTGGGCGAAGGACATTATGGTCATTTTACACCTCCTCTCGGTTTACCATCTTAAGTATATCCAATGGCTACAAAATTTCACACGTAGCTTTAACATAGAATAATATTCCAAGTATTAAAATTTTGTAAGTAGCATAGTTCGTTTAAGGGGTTAATTTAATGTTACTTAATTTTTTAACAAAACATCCGATTTAGGCCTTTAACTCACTGTTCTAATATTTTTCTTTCATGTACCATTAAATCGTACTTGACTTAGGTTATATATTAAAATCCAATCGATTCTCTCATGTATTTATTCAGAAAACTCAAAGATGTTTATTTACCTCTTGTCTGGTGTTCGGAGCCTCGTTTCTTGAACTTCTTGCAAATGAGTCACCAATTGAAAGGAATGATGGGTCGTGGGTTGGCTGTAGTGATGGGTTGCCCGAATTCAAACAAAATTTGACCCTATCCCATTGTCTTCTTCGCCCGATTCACGCATCTTTCTGTCTACCTTTCTCTTTCTTCTCGACACCTTTTGACTCCATTTATCCGTCGCTCCTCTATTCATATCTCAACTATGGTGACTCCCTATTTGCTTGCCATACGTTCCCATGACGTTGTAGTGTCTTGTACCTACACAATTCGACTATCTTTATACCTCAGTATTCAAAAATTGTAAATTTGCTGACGGTGAAGAAAAACGCAAGGGACAACGTGAATGCAAGTATCTTACCGTGGGTATGCTTCTCATGGGATGAAAAAGAATGGTAGAAAATACTTCTTTCACTGCTTTTTAACCATATTTAGTATCGTAGGGCTAAAAAAGGATGGTAGATAATTGTAAACCTCACATAATATATTAATTGATTTTAATGTCTTGAAACCCTATCAAATACAAAACTGAAAAACGAGGACACATCGGTAATTTTTGAAGTTCGGAAAGTATAGGAAGGTACTATTTATTTTTTGAAATTAAGAGATTTATTACACACAAATTCTTATAAATATTTGTGGTCCCATGGTCTAGTGGTTAGGACATTAGACTCGGAAATATGGGCCTTGTAATAGTGAAATATGCATATCTTGAGGATGCAAGGGACAACCTTCTTACTCCCTAACTTTTATTTATTTATTTTATTTTATTTATTTATTATTATTATTATTATTTTTTATCCATTCACATAGTCTATCTAAATTCTAACATTTTCTTTGTTTATTCATGATGATCGATTAAAGTTAAATTATCAAATTAAAAATTATATTATGTAATAACTTGAACGATTTTTTTCTCCTCTATGCCCATAAACATAATTTTAAATAATAAAATTTTGCATAGGTTTAGAGTTAAAAGGTAGGATAATAATACTTCTACATGGATTTCATTATTAATAATAAAATAGTGATTACACATTCAATCAAATAATGGCAAACATATGGGCATTTGATTTGGTAGCATGATTCTTGCTTAGAGTGAGAGTCGAGTTCATAATTGGATCGAATGACTATTTCTTTTTATCTAAAACCCTCTCTTTTTTTCTTTTTTTTTTTTTTTCTTTTTTTCTTTTTACTTTTTTCTCATTAGTCCTCCCAACTCTAAGTAGGCATGGAGGACAAAATGGGCAAAACACTAATTTCTCAGACTTGTGTTACACAATCATTGCTCGTTGAGCGAGTATAGTGACTTGTTGAAGAAGAATCATAGTGTAGGTGAGTAGTTGGTATCGTGAGGAAGAAGATGGTTTAAGTTAAGCGACCTAAATTGCTTTACTTGAACCTGACCTCACCGATCCAATTGTATTGGACATAATCGTCAATTCTTACTACCCGAAGTTATATGCTATCTAAGCCTCTGTGTTGCTTTTCTAGGTTATAGCCTATAACATTGCAAGAATGTCAACCAATTAGGTGGGGGATGATGTTACGGTCATGCTCGTCCAAGGCGTATAGCTCAATGGCCACATGTCCATGCAATGCCAAACTCTTTATTTGATTTCATGTTATATTATCGTATTATTGTATTTTCTTTTGTATGACTGTTCGGCGAAACTATATCCAGGCCAGATCTCAATAGCCTCAAAATGTACTATAGGGGGATGCAACTAAATGTCAACTCTCCCAAGCCAAAACTTGCATGATAGTTCGGCGAAATCATGTCTAGGCCTGCCATACCTAAATCGCCTAAAAATGTACTACAGGGGGATGTGACTAATCGTTAATTCTTCCCATCGGAAGTAATATGCTATCGAAGCTATTGTATTACCTTTCTCGCTTATAGCCTATAAAATTGCTTCCAAAACCTTATTTCAAATTTTCTTACAAAATCTATTTTGAAAATCTATCTGCCCTTGTTTTCTAAAACCTCCTTCTCAAAATCGGGCCAGAGGTTTGAGCATACATTGCTTGGCCCTTACGTGACGCGAATCCAAATTTTCTTGCCTCACTCGGGAGTGAATGTGGTACAATCGCTGGGCCCCGAACGGGTGAATTGTGACATCTCACATATATTGGAGAGAGGAAAGAGTGCTAGCAAGGACATTGGGCTCCCAAGGAGATGGATTGTTAGATCTCAAATTCATTGAAGAGGGGGTGTGAAAACCTCTCCCTAGCCGGTCACATTTTAAAAACCTTTTGGGAAAGTCTGAAAAGGAAAGTGCAAAGAGGATTGGATTGTTACAAATGGTATCAGAGTAAGAAACTGGGTGGTATGCCAGTGAGAAAGCTAAAACTCAAAGAGGGGTGGATTGTGAGATCCCACATCGATTGGAGAGAGGAACGAGTGCCAGTAATGATGCTGGGCCATGAAAAGGGGTAGATTGTGAAACCCCACAATGATAGGAGAGAGGAACGAGTGCCAACAAGGATGCTGGGCCTCAAAGGGGGGTGATTGTGAGTTCCCACATCGATTGAAGAGAGGAATGAGTGCTAGTGAGGATCATGGATCTGGAAGGAGGGTGGATTGTGAGATCCAACATGTGTTGGAGACGGAAACAAAACATTCTTTATAAGGGTGTGGAAACCTTTAAGAACTTAGGGGGAAGTTTGAAAGGAAAAGCCTAAAGAGACAATGTCTGCTAGCGGTGAGCTTGGGCTGTTACATATACTAAGTTAAAATGAAGGTTAGTCTATGGCCCTCTAATAAGTATCATAGTGTTCCAAATGTTTCAGCTAGATCTATTACATGATCCAAGACCAAAATTATTCAACAAGCATTTATTCTTCATCGTCAAAATTGAATAGGCTCGATTCAACCTCCATTCCATGTGATACAAGTTGATTCGATTAAGGAATGACCATTTAGTGGGCATTTGAACAATTGAAAGTTTGTTTCGTGGAAAGTCTATAAATACCAACAAATTATTATGTAAAAGGCCGATTTTGATGAATGAAATTTAGCTCTTAAATTGGAACTTTCATCCTTATAACTTTGAGCATCATCTTTGTCATTTTTAAGTTTCATGCCGTTCTTGCGGTAGATTGCATCTGAGTCATTTAATCAAGCCTTGATCAAGTTCAATTGTGGAGTGACTTAACTTGGAACAATGTTTCAAATCATTGTTCTAGATCTTTGATCCTAAGAAGTAATCTACTTTTAGCCTCATGTTTTGGTTGTTCCAAATTCGGTATAGGAAGAGTTAATTTCTTTGATCGAAGGGTTTTGTATTCAACAAAAACTTCAATTGTTGGGCTTAGATTATGATTGTCTTATCACCACGCTCCAAAGTTCTCTCCCATTCACGACCAACTCCTAGCCTGAAAAAAAAATATAAACATGGAGTAAATAAAAAGTCAATAAGTAGCCTACTTGTAGGCTCTTAATTGCAACCTTAAGCTAGGATGTTATCTTTTATTGTGTCTTCAGGGTCTTGGCACTTAGAGCCTAAAAACTTTTCTCTAAAGTAATCTTTAGTTCTCTTCCCGTAAACACATGAGTGGTGCTATCACGATCATCGCATCCAGATTGTAAATTCAGATGCATGTATCTCATCTAAGTGAGGGAAATAGGAGACCATCCTCATCATCTTGCTCATGATACATAGTGTAGGGCATCCCACATAAAAAAGGAATAGGGGCATTGTCGCACACCTTGTGATGGGAGATAACAGTCACTTTTGAGTTTGAATCCTAGCAACTTATTTACCATGATATTCAATTGATCCTAGGTATTCTTAGAACATGGTCTATAAATGAACATAGACTTATACATTATATCATGGAGTAGCATCAAAAACTCATTAGTTTTTAATTTAGGTAAACATTAAAGAACAACCTAACATGATTTGATGGGCGTGAAAACTTACTAGTAACTTGATAACCCCCTTTCAAGGTCGTCTATACAGTTCCATGTTACTTAATGTCTCAAAAGTCGTAAAACGAGGTTATTTTGGGCTAATGGCATTATGGTCATTTTAAACCTCCTCTCGATTTACCATCTTAGGAATATCCAATGGCTACCAAATTTCATATGTTGGTTTAACTCAGAATAATATGTCGAGTATTAATATTTAATAAGAAGCGAAGCTTATTTATGGGGTTAATTTAATGTTACTTAATTTTTTAGCAAAACGTCCAATTTTTCCCTTACCTCACTATTCTTAATATTTTTCTTTCATGTACCATTAATTCACATTTGACTTAGGGTATATATTGAAATTCAAGTGATTTCCATACATATTTTTTAAGAAAGCATCTTCTGTTCGATTTTCTCTAAATTTTCTTTGGCAACTTCCTTTAGTGATTCTTGTTTGAGCCGTGGTAGCAAATGGGTCACCAACCGAAAGGAATGATGGGCTGTGGGTTGTCTATAGTGATGGGTTGCCAAAGTTCAAACCAAATCTGACCATATCCCGTTGTCTTCTTCACGTGATTCACGAGTCTTTCTATCTGCCTTTCTCTTTCTTCTTGAGACCTTGACTCCATTTTTTCTGTCACTCCTCCATTTTGATCTCATCTATGGTGAGTTCCTATTGGCTTTTACTCTCCCACGCCGTTGTAGTGTCTTGTACGCATCTACACAATGCCACTATCTTTCTACCTTAGTATTAACAAATTTTAAGTTTGCCGACAGTGAAAAAAAGTTTAAGGCACGATGTGAATGCGAGTATCTTACCATGGGTATGGTTGGATTCATGTGATAAGGCAACTCTAATCCAAACCCCAACAATCCAAGCTTTTGTTAAAGCAAGAACCCTTGAATAAATGAAATTAACACCTCCTTCTACAAAATTCCTATCAACCAAAAGATAAGGCTAGAATTAGATTACCTCTTAAGAACGAAAATCTAGAAGCAAGATTTGGAACCTTGTTCTAAATTGAGTCACTCCACAATCAAACCTAACCAAGGCTTGATTGAATGGCTCAAATGCAATCTACAACAAGAATTGTTTGAAACTTAGAAATGGCAAGGATGATGCTCGAATTTCTAAGGGTGAAAGTCTCAATTTGAGATCTCAATTTCATTCGTTCACACTCTAATTTTATTTACAGTCTCTCCACAAAAGAAGTTAGTGGTAGTGATTCAATCAAGATCCCCTTTTAAATCCCCACAAAAGATGAGGTCAATTTGACCATTACGTTAGTGATAGATTGATAGAACGATAGTGTTAGGTTAAGTTCTTGTGATGATATGACCAAGGTACGTGCACGTAATGATATATCCGTGATAGGTATAAGAACGTTAAGGCTATGATAAGTTAGAGAATGATATGACTATAAAGTGTTTACGTTATTACTTATTTATGATATGATACATTGTGATGCAATATGTCATGGTATGATGTGTATATGATGAAATGTTATGTTAAAAGCATAGAACATTATGTTAGGTCTCTTAAATTGTGTGTATACAGCATGATATGAATGACATGAAATTACGATAAATGACATGAAATATAACCCCGTTAGAATTATGTATGATTTGATAACAAAAGAATGTGAAACGATATGATATGAATGATGAACGATATCTGAAACGATATGAAAAATGATATGATATGTACTTAATGCTAGCAGGGTTGTATTAAAGGATAATGAAATTGTAGAAGTAGTGGGGACCTCATGCATTATGTGTGTTCATGCATCTGGAGGATACCCCTATCCCATCACGAGGGTACGGACGCGTACATCCAATGGCAGGACAACGATGATTATGCTTTGCATAGCGCTACCGTGACGGTTACTAATTCTAACGGCTCCTGGCATGAGGGGCTCCCAGAGTATGCCCATCGGATAAGGAAAGTGGCCCAGCAGTGTGCGAACTAGCTAGTGAGCCCATACTCGCACGTATGGGCTGTGTGTAGAGTATATGGTACACATCGACAATTACCCGTTAGGACAGCACCGTAGGGAAAACGAAACGAAAGCTAGGTTCCATCATTTCATTGCATGTGATTGTTGCATTTAAACCAATAGTGGGGTCACTTACTGAGTATTTCTTTAAATACTCAAGCCATGTGCTACTACATTTTTAAGGTTAACGCAAGGCATTCCTGTACGGCTGACAACGGCATTGCAACTCGAGATCATGACACATGCATAGGATAGTGGTATTTATTTTCTTAGAATTGGGCTAGAATAGTATAACGACTCAAAATTTTCATTCCGTACGGCTGACGATGGCAGCGCAACTCGAGATCATGGAACATGCATAGGATAGTGGTATTTCTTTAAATACTCAAGCCATGTGCTACTACATTTTTAAGGTTAACGCAAGGCATTCCTGTACGGCTGATGACGGCATCGCAACTCGAGATCATGGCACATGCATAGGATAGTGGTATTTATTTTCTTAGACTTGGGCTAAAATAGTATAACGACTCAAAATTTTCATTCCTGTACGGCTGACGACGACATCGCAACTCGAGATCATGGCACATGCATAGGATAGTGGTATTTATTTTCTTAAACTTGGGCTAGAATAGTATAACGACTGAAAATTTTCTACTTAATTTAAGGTTGCTACTGTATACATACCATAAACATTGAATGCGGAAGACTTCATTTAAATTCCATAAAACATAACCTTTAACTTAAAACACAGCCATGGACCTACGTGTTTTGAAACCATCTTTAAAACGACACAACAAAAGACCCGAAATAAAATAAATAAGCGTTTAAGTTTAAAATATCCTATTCTATCCTAAGTCTAAGAAAATAAATACCACTATCCTATGCATGTGCCATGATCTCGAGTTGCGATGTCGTCGTCAACCGTACAGGAATGTCTTGTCTTAACCTGAAAAATGTAGTAGCACATGGCTTGAGTATTTAAAGAAATACTCAGTAAGTGACCCCACCTTAACCTGAAAAATGTAGTAGCACATGGCTTGAGTATTTAAAGAAATACTCAGTAAGTGACCCCACTATTGGGGTTAAATGCAACAATCACATGCAATGAAATGATGGGACCTACCTTTCGTTTCGTTTTGTTTCGTTTCATTTCATTTTGTTTCGTTTCGTTTCGTTTCGTTTTGTGTTGTTTTCCCTACGGTGTAATCCTAATAGGTAATCGTGGACGTGTACCATATACTCTACATGCAGCCCATACATGCGAGTATGGGCTCACCAGCTAGTTCGCACACCACTGGGCCACTGTCCCTAGTTGGTGAGCAGGCTCTGGGAGCCCTTATACCAGGACTCGTTAAAACTAGAACCGTCACGGCAGCGCTATGCAAAGCATAACGATCGTTGCCTTATACCAGGACTCGTTAAAACTAGAACCGTCACGGCAGCGCTATGCAAAGCATAACGATCGTTGTCTTATACCAGGACTCGTTAAAACTAGAACCGTCACGGCAGCGCTATGCAAAGCATAACGATCGTTGTCCTGCCATTGGATGTACGCGTCCGTACCCTCGTGATGGGATAGGGGTATCCCCCCAAATGTATGAGCACACAATATGCATAAGGTCCCACTAGTCCTACAGTTATCATTAATGAACATAACCCCCTATCATGTTTTCATGCTTACAAGTCATTCTCATTCTCATTCTCATTCTCATTTCTTTACATATCATACATATTCCTAACAGGGTTATGTTTCATGCAATTTACCGTATTTTATGTCATACAATTCATGCAGTTACATTCAAATATTCATACAAACAAGCCCTAATCGTTTAAGGACCACACATCGTTACATGCATTACACATCACATCAGACTAAAAGCATATATCCACGTTCACATAACTACGTACTTAAGCACAATAATCTAGCATACAATGCATCATATCATAAACAAGTCATAACGTAAACACTTCATAGTCATATCGTTCTCTAACTTACCATAGTCTTAACGTTCTTATACCTATCATAGACATATCATTACGTGACGTACCTTAGTCATATCATCACCAGAACGTATCCTAACGCCATCGTTCTATCAATCTATCACAAACCTATCCCTTTCTACCCATAACCTAACCGTATTCTTTCATCAATCTCTCCTATCCATAGCACTCTAGTATGTAACCTAACCTTAACGTTTCATGAACGTATCTTACTCCTGTCGTTACATTTCGTTTTGTGCATTCTTCTCGTATCCTATCTCAAACATCTCCTAGAGAACATCGTACCATAATTATTATCATACAATCCACATATTATAACATAACATAACATATAGGAAGCATATCGATCCACAGACAATTCACACATATCAATATATATAACACGTGCAGAACCACAGGGCACGTGTCAACATCAAATATAACCATGCCGATAGTAGGTCACTTACCTGGCCAGCTTAAGTCGTTGTCACGAATATCTCTTTAATTAAAGTTCGATTCCGTCCTTTGAAATCCAAGTCAACCTATATGAGCCCATGACATTAGTTTCAGATTTGAACTCTACAACATTATTTCTCTAATTTACCTGGGTCCATTGTTAAAAGTCTGAAATGTTATATATCTATAATTATATTTTCAAGTTATTCTAGGCTTTGCTACTCTCTAAACTCTCCGTATTTATGGTGTGTTTACCTTTTTCCCTCTATATTTAGTCTGTGGTTTTTAATTCCCTAATTTTTTTTTATCTATTTCCTTTTAATGTTTTCGTCCCTTCCAAAATTTCAGTGATCTCTGTTTCCAAATTTTTTCTTATCTCAGTGTTTTCTATTCAAAAGTTTTCTGGGTCATTCTATCTTTAATCTATTCATTTGCCTACGGATCAAAATTTAATCTAATATTACTAATCTGACGTGATTGACTAGAATTGTATAAATGATTGACATTTCGTTTCTAACTCAAAGCTAGATCATTGTAATAATTCAATGAAGATCTAGTTGTGATTTCTAAAAAAAAAAAGATAAAAGAAAATAAAGATTTGATCATATCTATCTTCACGTAAATCTACTGTGAATCCCAACTGGGTAAAGGTCATTCTCTTTTTCTTTTTTTTTCTCAAGTAGATCTTACTATTATTGATTTTCTATTTTTTTCAGTAACTGTTACTGGCATAAGTATAGGTTGAGGAGAGATAATTGTGGGAAGGGAGGAGAGGTTAGTGGAGAGAAGTGGGGAAATGTTTTTTTTTTTTTTAAATTAATTAATTAATTATTTATTTTAATTATTATTCTTTTAACTATTTTTATAATTATTTTTATTAATTTATTTCTTTATTTATTTTTGGGCTATTACAAATAGTATGTTTGAAACTTAAATGCTTATTTCTTTTATTTCGGGTCTTTTGTTTTGTCGTTTTACAGATGTCGAAACACGTAAATCCATGACTGTGTTTTAAGTTAAAGGTTATGTTTTATGGAATTTAAATGAAGTCTTCCGCATTCAATGTTTATGGTACGTATACAATAGCGACCTTAAATTAAGTAGAAAATTTTGGGTCATTACAATTGGTATCAGAGCTGTAGGTTATAGATCTTGTAGACTAGCCAACGATGTAGGCTAGGCATGTTCCATGGTCCCACCGTTGATGCCCCGTCTCCGTCAGGTATGTCTTGATTAAGATAAAAAAAAAATGAAATGTCGTTGATTGTGTATGTTGTTATTGCTTGGTCATTAAAAATATAACTCATAATTGGACTTTTTACACCATTGATTGTATTATAATTGACACCATTATTGTTGGCTTAATTCTATATTTATTAGAATGTGGAATATGTTATGTTTTACCTTGCATGGAATGTGAATGTAAATTATTGTATTCATGATGTTTAGATTTACTGAGATTATTGATGTGAATGAGTAGCTATAGTTTTAGAAAGCTACTAAATGTTAGTGTATGCGTGAAAATGATTTTGCTAAGCAAGATCATATGTTTTAGTTAGACGTCTTGAACATAGATAAACTACATAGTCTTATGACCATAGAGATGGGAAGGACTGTACCAATGTATACTGAAGAGTAAGTAGTTTCAGATGGAATAAAATGACCTAAGAAACTTGATAGATGTCAATATCCTATAGTATACTATAGATGTTAAAAGTGCTAGTGTCTGAAAGAAAATTTTATAACTTGGAAGTATGTAAAGATGAAATTAAAGTATGAGTAAGAAAAAAAATTGAGTTAAGACCATAAAAGTTTAAAACATGTATACTTAAATTGATTGGTGAATGACATAGGTGCCTTTAATGGAGCTGAGCTTCGGAAGCCCAAAAATAAATAAACAAATAAACAAATAAAAATAATTATAAAATAGTTAAAATAATAATAATAATAAATAAATAAATAAATAAATTTAAAAATAAAAAATAAAAAAATAAAAAAACTTTTTCCCCCCTCCTCTCCACTAACCTCTCATCCCTTCCCACGATTATCTCTCCTCAACCCATCTTTGAGCCAGAAAGTAACATTACTGCAAAAAGAAAAAGAAAAAGAAAGACAATAATTGTCAGATTTACTTGAGAAAAAAAAAAGAATGACATTTACCTAATTGAGATTCATCGGAGATTTACGTGAAGATAGATCTTATTAATAAGGTTGACTCGGATTTCAAAGGACGGAATCAAACTTTATTAAAGATATATTCGTGACAACGAAATAACCTAGCCAGGTAAGTGACCTTACTATCGGCATGGTTATATATTGATGTTGACACGTGCCCTGTGGTTCTGCACGTGTCATATATATTGATATGTGTGAATCGTCTGTGGATCGATATGCTTCCTATATGTTATGTATATGTTATAATATGTGAATTGTATGATAATAGTTACTGTACGATGTGTTCAAGGATATGTTTGAGATAGGATACAAGAAGGATGCACAAAATGAAATGTAACGATATGAGTAAAATACGTTCACGAAACGTTAAGGTTAGGTTACATACCGGAGTGATATGGATAAGAGAGATTGATGGAAGTATACGGTTAGGTTACGAGTAGAAAGGGATAGGTTTGTGATAAATTGATAGAACGATAGCGTTAGGTTAAGTTCTTGTGATGATATGACTAAGGTACGTTCACGTAATGATATGTCTGTGATAGGTATAAGAACGTTATGGTTATGATAAGTTAGAGAATGATATGACTATGAAGTGTTTACGTTATTACTTGTTTATGATATGATACATTGTGATGCAATATGTCATGGTATGATATGTATATGATGAAATGTTATGTTAAAAGCATAGAACGTTATGTTAGGTCTCTTAAATTGTGTGTATACAGCATGATATGAATGACATGAAATTACGATAAAAGACATGAAATATAACCTCGTTATAATTATGTATGATTTGAGAACGGAAGAATGAGAAACGATATGATATGAATGATGAACGATATGAAAAATGATATGATATGTACTTAATGCTAGCGGGGATGTATTAAAGGATAATGAAATTGTAGAAGTAGTGGGGACCTCATGCATTATGTGTGTTCATGCATCTGGGGGGATACCCCTATCCCATCACGAGGGTACGAACTCGTACATCCAATGGCAGGACAACGATCGTTATGCTTTGCATAGCGCTGCCGTGATGGTTACTAGTTCTAACGGCTCCCGGCATAAAGGGCTCCCAGAGTATGCCCACCGGATAAGGAAAGTGGCCCAGCGGTGTGCGAACTAGCTGGTGAGCCCATATTCGCACGTATGGGCTGTGTGTAGAGTATATGGTACACATCCACGATTACCCGTTAGGACAGCACCGTAGGGAAAACGAAACGAAACGAAAGCTAGGTTTCATCATTTCATTGCATGTGATTGTTGCATTTAACCCAATAGTGGGGTCACTTACTGAGTATTTCTTTAAATACTCAAGCCATGTGCTACTACATTTTTCAGGTTAAGACAAGACATTCCGGTACGGTTGACAACGGCATCGCAACTCGAGATCATGACACATGCATAGGGGTATTTATTTTCTTAGACTTAGGCTAGAATATGATGTTTTAAACTTAACGCTTATTTATTTTATTTTGGGTCATTTGTTGGGTCGTTTTAAAGATGTTTTCGAAACACGTAAGTCCATGGCTGTGTTTTAAGTTAAAAGTTATGTTTTATGGAATTTAAATGAATTCTTCCGCATTCAATGTTTATGGTATGTACACAATAGCGACCATAAATTAAGTAGAAAATTTTGGGTCATTACACGTCCTATTCATTATAATCATATCATAGTGTCTGGATAGATTTACTGTAATAGCCGAAAAATAAATAAAGAAATAAAAAAAAACTTTAAAAAAAAATAGTTAAAATAATAATAATAATAAATTAATTAATTAATTAGAATTAGAATTAAAAAAAAAAATCATTTCCCACCTCTCTCTCCGTTGACCCTTCGTCCCTTCCCACAATTATCTCTTCTCCTCCACCCATCCCACTTGCAAAAAAAGAAAGAAACAGTAAAACTGATCTAGTAAGGAGTACAATGGCTTTCAATGGATGGTAGATTTAGAGATAGAGATTTTTGTCAGTTATTACCATAAAATCCTATCTTAACAATATGTAATAATCAGATCCCATATACAATTATTAGATTTTTGTTAGCATTTTAATTATACGAAATAAGGTTATAAGTTAGATTCAATAAAAGTTTAGGTGGCAAAACTATAAACTAAAAGATCTAGGCTGTACTTAAAATTGACCAGTAATATCTGTTTACACAATTGAAAAACCTATTTACAGAATGAAAAAGATGAGAGAGAGAGGGAGGGAGATTGAGGAAAGATTTGTTAAACAGTATTTAACAATAAAAGGAAATATGCAGTGAGCTCCCTCCAATTTTAAAACCTATTTACAGAATGAAAAAGATTAGAGAGAGAGAGGGAATATCATATGAGCTCTTTCTAAACAGAAAACATCACAATTTTTATCACAGTCAGCTTCTTTAAATTTTGTCTAACAGAAAAGATCAGAATTTTACTGTGGCAATGTAAATTAGAGAAATAATTTTATAGAGTTCAAACTTGAAACTGATGTCATGAGCTCATATAGGTTGACTCGGATTTCAAAGGACGGAATCGAACTTTCATTAAAGATAAATTTGTGACAATGACTTAAGCGAGCCTGGTAAGTGACCTTACTATCGGCATGGTTATATTTGATGTTCACACGTGCCCTGTGGTTCTGCACGTGTCATATATATTGATATGTGTGAATTGTCTGTGGATCGATATGCTTCCTATATGTTATGTTATGTTATTATATGTGGATTGTATGATAATAATTATGGTACGATTTGCTCTAGGAGATGTTTGAGATAGGATACTAGAAGGATGCACAAATCGAAATGTAACGATAGGAGTAAAATACGTTCATGAAACGTTGAGGTTAGGTTACATACCGGAGGGCTAGGGATAGGAGAGATTGACGAAAGAATACGGTTAGGTTATGGGTAGAAAGGGATAGGTTTGTGATAGATTGATAGAACGATGGCGTTAGGATATGTTCTGGTAATGATATGACTAAGGTTCGTCACGTAATGATATGTCTGTGATAGGTATAAGAACGTTAAGGCTATGGTAAGTTAGAGAACGATATGACTATGAAGTGTTTACGTTATGACATGTTTATGATATGATGCATTGTATGCTAGATTATTGTGCTTAAGTACGTAGTTATGTGAACGTGAATGTATGTTATGTATGTTGCTTAGTTGAGGTGATATGTTATGCATGTGACGATGTGTGGCCCTTGAACGATTATGACTTGTTTGTATGAATATTTGAATGTAACTGCATGAATTGTATGACATGAAATATGGTAAATTGCACAAAACATAACCCCGATAACATGCATGCATCGACCTTCTTGAGCTTTAAATCATTCAGGCGCCTGTACTCATCATTGGAGAAGTAACCCAATGTATATATACACACAAAATGCTAGAGATTTCTATAATTTTAATCTTTAAATCATTCTTATGACACAACCCTATACATCATTCACACATTACCCAGATAACATGCATGCATTGACCTTCTTGAGCTCTACAGGACATAGTAACAAACAAGAGTTATTCGTAGTGTATTCTTTAGATTATTTTAGAACACTCTCAGATCTTGGGTAAGAGTTACTTGAGGTACTTCTTTCAACGTTTCTTAGGCCCTTACTTGGTTCAGGTTCCAAACTTACTCTATTGAACATGAAGTCTTGAATATATTTGTGAAGGGAATGAACTCTTCATCCACGTAGCGGAAGCATTGGAAGCCATTTTGATTTTATTAAAAATTAAAAGAAAAGCAATAAATACGAGAGAGAACTCTACCTTTGTAGAAACCGTAGCTTGGAAGACTCCTTGTTGAAGTATTCTTACCATGCAAAGGTTCTTCAACATTCCACAAGATCTTCCTTGCTATGACTCGAACACAAGGTCGCTTGTGGGAGCCCCTTGAAAGAAAATCCCAAATTGATTGGAGAAGAAGAGCATAATCGAGGCTCGACTCCTTTCTCTAGAGCCCTTAAACAAAGTACACCCTTTGTTCGACACTTTAGTCACTTTTGACTACACCTTCGAGGCTCACAATTCTTTGTTCGATATTTGAAGACTCTATTGACATGGATAAGTTTAGACATGGCTCTAATACCATGTTAGGAATCACGACTCTCCACAATGGTATGATATTGTCCACTTTGAACATAAGCTCTTATGGCTTTCCTTTGGGCTTCCCAAAAGGCCTCGTACGAATGGAGATAGTTTCCTCACTCATAAACCCATGATCATTTCTAAATTAGTCAATGTGGGACTCACTCCCAATAATCCTCAGCAGATTCAGAACTATTTAATTAACACTATCTCACCTTATCAAAGGATCCTTTAGAAAATTACCTTTGCCATACAAATATCTTTTCCTATTTAGAATTAAACAAAAACTATTTTGTTTCTCTTTTTGAGTAGCCTACACTTAGGCATGATTTTGTACATATTTGTCTCAGCATATATGCTTGATTACAATTATTGAAGTGTCGTAAACTAAGTTTACTACATTCCCAATATCCTAAAAATTGTCTCATAGACATTTTTGAAGGCAATCATGTCCACTATGCCATCCCTATTTCATATCCTAACAAGAGTTTGGTAGTGAAGTAATTTTTTTTTTTAATACATGACTATATCTAATATAATCTTGTTTTCTCCTCTTACATCACAATTTTACAAAATTGTATCATGCTTAAGAGTTGGAAATCAATTCAACTTTCTATCAACTAATTTTAGTACACAAGGTTCTCATACTATTATTCATTATGATCTGATCATAATGTCTTGATAGATTTACATAAAGATTTCAACTTTAGTCTCTTTTATTTTTATTTTTTAACATTTCAAAAAATAGACTAAGTTGCATTTGGTAAAAATATCTTTTGTCTTATAGCCTTATTCAATAAAAGTCAATGATTATCTTGGTTGAAAAGCAAGTTTCACATTAACTCCAACGTTTATAGAAATACCTTTTACTAGTCTTTTCATTTTATTCCATTTGATGTTAATCAAATTGACTGCCAAAGACAAGTATCATCCTTTAGGAGAAAACAATTTGTCTTTTTATTCTTGATTCTCTAATCATGAATATCTCAATATTTCGAAGGTATAGTAAGTGTTCACGTTTTAACATATACTAATTGTACTTCATTTAATCTAAATATATTTTCAAACAATTTTGAAAATATAAACTTTAATAGTCGAAAGTAATTCCTACCCTATGAACTATGAGTGACTACTTACTAATAAAGTTTGAGAAATTGGATCTCTCATGGTTTCTAAAAACACCATGTTCAACCTAACAAATTTTACTTAACACCTTAATGTTTCCTACTATACCCAGATTGATTTTCTAGTGTCAACTAGTAGAATCTATTCTACCTCATCAACTATTTTTCAAGAATTACATATAAATGTACCGAAGAGCAAATCTTGATAGTAGATCTTATATCAACTATTCAGCTGGTGTCATCTAGTTTCCACAAAAAAAATCTAGTAACTCAAATTTGCTTTCATTTAGATTTTTCTTTCTATAGAGTAATTTCAAAAATTTATCTCATTATGATGGACATGGCTAATTAAGAACTATTTCCTAGCATAGCTTTAGTAATAGGATAACTATCTAAATTTAGCTTTTATTGACTTAAACATCTCACATGTTTTTGTCATTTTCTTATCTTTTAGTCATGACATCCAACATGTCAACTAGAATATAGGAACAAAGGGTTCTCATCACCTTTAATTCATCAACCATGTGTTCTTCAAATAATTCTATCCACATTGACAATAGATCTTGAGAACATTTCTCAATAAAGACAAAAAAAAAAAATAGATCGACATGTGTTCTTCAAAGATGGCACGTGGAGGATGTGTGTTGATTGTCGAGCCATCAACAAGATAACGGTAAAGTATCGACACCCTATTCCTAGATTGGATGACATGTTGGATGAATTATATGGTGCTAATCTGTTTTCAAAAATAGATCTTAAAAGTGGTTATCATCATTCGAATGAATGTGGGAGATGAGTGGAAAACGGCTTTCAAAACAAAGTTTGGGCTTTATGAGTGGCTCGTTATGCCATTTGGCCTTACAAATGCACCAAGTACTTTTATGAGGCTAATGAATCATGTTTTGAGAGATTATATTGGAAAATTTGTTGTTGTATACTTTGATGATATCCTTGTTTACTCAAAAAGCTTGAATGATCATATTTTGCACGTTAAGAAAATTTTGTTTAAACTTAGAGAAGAGAAGCTTTATGCCAACTTCAAAAAGTGCAGTTTTGTCTAGACCAAGTCAACTTCCTAGGGTTCTTAGTTGGAAAGAAGGGAGTACAAGTTGATAAAGAAAAGGTAAAAGCTATTAGCGAATGGCCAACACCCACAAATGCAACCGAGGTAAGATCTTTTCATGGTTTGGCTAGTTTCTATAGGAGATTCATTAAGGATTTCAGTAGCATAGCATCACCATTGAATGAACTTGTTAAAAAGCATGTGAAATTTGAATGGAAGGAAAAACAAGAGAATGCATTCAATGAACTGAAAGATAAATTAACCAATGCACCTTGTCTTGCTTTACCTAACTTTGATAAATCTTTTGAAATTGAATGTGATGCAAGTGGGATAGGCATAGGGGCTGTTTTAATGCAGGAAAAAAGGCCAATCATGTTCTTTAGTGAAAAGCTTAATGGAGCACAACTCAACTATCCGACTTATGACAAAGAGTTATATGCACTTGTGAGGGCTTTGCAAGTTTGGCAACATTATTTTTGGCCAAAAGAGTTTGTTATTCATACGGACCATGAAAGTTTGAAGCACCTCAAAAGCCAAACAAAGCTAAATAGGAGACATGCTAAATGGGTGGAATTCATTGAGACGTTTCCTTATGTAATCCATTACAAAAAGGGGAAGGATAATGTGGTCGCAGATGCATTATCAAGAAGGTATGCTTTATTTTCTTCCCTTACTGCAAAAATTCTTGGTTTAAACACATGATTGAATTGTACAAAGTTGAAAAATCTGAATTTTATGATGTGTATATGCAATGTTTAGAAGGGAAACATGTGCAAGATCATATGGTGTTCGATGATATGCTTTTTAGGAAGGGTAAACTTTGTATCCCTAGATGTTCTATTCGAGAGTTACTTGAGAAGAAGGCTCATAGGGGAGGACTTATGGGACATTTTGGAGAATTTAAAACATATAGCATGTTGTGTGAACATTTTTACTAGTTGAAAATGAGGAAAGATGTGAACAAAGTATGCAAGCAATGTTTTAAATGTAAGGAGGCTAAGTCTAAGACATAACCACATGGTCTTTACACACCTTTAGATGTTCCTAGTGAACCATGGGTTGACATTAGCATGGATTTTGTTCAAGGATTACCAAAGACTAGAAGACACCATGATAGCATTTTTGTGGTGGTTGATAGGTTTAGTAAGATGGCACATTTCATTCCATGTAACAAAACAGATGATGCTACCAATATAACTAATCTATTCTTTAAGGAAGTGGTTAGATTACATCGTATTCCCAAAACCATTGTTAGTGACAGGGATCTAAAATTTTTAAGCCATTTTTGGAAGGTTTCATCGTATTCCCAAAACCATTGTTAGTGACAGGGATCTAAAATTTTTAAGCCATTTTTGGAAGGTTTCGTGGGGAAAGTTGGGAACTAAGCTTCTATTTTCTACAACATGTCACCCCCAAACCGATGGACAAACTGAGGTCGTTAATAGAACATTAGTAGCCTTACTTAGGTCACTAATTTCTAAAAATCTTAAGTCTTGCTGAGGTCGTTAATAGAACATTAGTAGCCTTACTTAGGTCACTAATTTCTAAAAATCTTAAGTCTTGTGAAGAGACTCTACCTTTTGTGGAATTTGCATACAATAGAGCAATACATAACACCACTCAGTGTTCACCGTTTGAGGTTGGTATGGATTTAATCCTTTAACTCCTCTAGATTATCGCCTTTGCCACCTAATATGTTTGCTAATGATGCAGCTTCTTCAAGAGCCGAATACATAAAAAAAATTCACAAAGACATAAAAGAAAGAACTGAAAACAAAAATCAAAAACTAGTCACGCACAAGAACCAAAGGAGAAAAAAATTGATTTTTAAACAAGGTGACTGGGTTTGGGTCCATCTACGAAAGGAAAGGTTTCCAAGTCAGAGAAAGTCAAAGCTTCAACCAAGAGGAGATGGTCCTTTTAAAGTACTAGAGCGAATCAATGACAATGCATACAAGCTAGATCTCAGAGGTGAGTACAATGTAAGTTCAACTTTTAATGTGGCTGATTTGACTCCATTTGATATAGGGAATGAAGACCTTAATTTGAGGACAAATCCTTTTACAGAAAGGGAGGATGATATGAATTCAACTACTGACCCTTTTCATGTACCCGAAGGACCGATTACAAGAAGCAAGGTTAAGAAGATTCAAGAGGCCTATACATTGCATCTTCAAAAGCTAGCTAGTGTACCGGTTGAAACAAAGACTTTTGAGCCCAAAAATCTTTATAGCATTAGCATATCAAATCAAGAAGATAATGGAGTGGCTTATATTGGAAAGTAATTAGAATACTTGCATTTGGTAGTCCAATTACCAATTAAGGAAATTTATGGAAAGTAATTAGAACTTGCCTTTTGTAGTTGAATTACCAATTAAGGAAATTTATTAATGCCTTATTTGCTTCAATTTGTATTTAATAGCATTTATTAGTAATTTGTGGTGGGTGGCTGAACTATATTATGTTAGGGTTACCTTTTAGACCTATTTAAAGGCATGTAATACTCATGTTTGGGGGATTTTGTTGAATACAGAAAAAAAACCTTTGTGTTTTCTTGATACCCTTTTGGTGTTATTCTTTTTCAAACCTTGCTTTAGATTTGATGTTTAAACCGATTCATTGAATTAGTTTTGATCAAGCTAATTCTGGAGTGAATTGTCTTGGTATCTAAGAGTGACCATCATAGATTCCAAGTTCGATCTAAGAGTCATTCATCTTCTAACCAGCTCTTGGTTGGAATCAATCCGTTAAGTTAGCTTTCTCTGTGAGCGTTTTGCAAGGATTCTAGAAGGACCTCTAGATTTGCAAATTCCAGCATTGTAGGCGCTTATCAAAAGTCAGCTTAAATACCTCAGCGTAGCCAGAACCTTCCTAGTCAATTTTTATTTAAAATTCATTAATCTTTAATTAACTATTAATTATTAGATTAATGAACATACGTGAATTAAACCGTTTTTAATCCTATTAAAAACCAATTCACTTATTGAATAATCTTATAATTCTAGCATTTTAAACCGTTTAAAATTAAATTTGATAGATTACTCAAAATTCTAATCATATTAGAACATACTCTAATTCTATTGGGTAAATGTCATGCATTCAATTTAAGGAATAAATATCCTAATTTAATTTTCCAATTTATTTATATTAAAAAAAAATTAAAATGTATGATTACGCTCAACCCTATGATGAGATTTTAAACTAAATAACATACCATATGCATTCAATCAATCAATATAAAACATACATCATATCATATGCATAATTAAATTAAAAATAAATCAAAATTGACGGGCATATCTAACCTATCTTAGAAATTAAAAATGAATTAAAATACAATAATTTAAATCCAAACATATCTTGGTTTTAGGATCTTTTTCTTTTTAACAATTTCAAATTTAATAAAACTATTTTAATTGAAGCCATTCCAAATGGTTTTAGATATCTACCGTAGGTCTCTTTTCTGTTTTGTAAGGATTACCAGTGTAATAATTTTTTGATTTTGAAAGAATTCATAAAGTAGATTTTTCTTTTTCCTTATGGAACAATTTCAAAGTAAAAACTCACTCACGATTAAGATCGCATATGATCATCATGTGAAATATTAATCTTCTCAATTAAGGGATTTATAAAGAGAGATTAAATATTACTTGGTCCAGTCTTATACAAACTCATTGTATAGGATACCCCCACTTACATGTTTCGAAAACATCTTTAAAACGACACAACAAAAGACTCGAAATAAAATAAATAAGCGTTTAAGTTTAAAACATCCTATTCTATCCTAATTCTAAGAATATAAATGCCACTATCCTATGCATGTGCCATGATCTTTAGTTGCGATGTCGTCGTCAGCCGTACAGGAATGCCTTGCCTTAACCTGAAAAATGTAGTAGCACATGGCTTGAGTATTTAAAGAAATACTCAGTAAGTGACCCCACTATTGGGGTTAAATACAACAATCACATGCAATGAAATGATGGGACCTATCTTTCATTTTGTTTCATTTCGTTTCATTTCATTTTGTTTCGTTTTGTTTCGTTTCGTTTTCCCTACGGTGCAATCCTAACAAGTAATCGTGGACGTGTACCATATACTCTACACGCAACCCATACGTGCGAGTATGGGCTCACCAGCTAGTTCGCACACCGCTGGGCCACTGTCCCTAGCTGGTGGGCATGCTCTGGGGGCCCATCGGGACCCGTTAAAACTAAAACCGTCACGGCAGCGCTATGCAGGGCATAACGATCGTTGTCCTGCCATTTGGATGTACGCGTCCGTACCCTCGTGATGGGATAGGGGTTTCCCCCCAAATGCATGATCACACAATATGCATGAGGTCCCACTAGTCCTACATACATCATTTAATGAACATAACCCCGTGTCAAGTTTTCATGCTTACATGTCACTCTCATTCTCATTCTCATTTCGTTACATATCATACATATTCCTAGCAGGGTTATGTATCATGCAATTTACCGTATTTCATGTCATACAATTCATTCAGTTACATTTCAATACTCATACAACAAGCCATAATCGTACAAGGGCCACACATCGTCACATGCATTCATATCACATCAACTAAGTAGCATGAATAACATACATTCACGTTCACATGATTTCGTACTTAAGCACCATAATCTAGCATACAATGTATCATATCATAACCAAGTTAATAACGTAAACACTTCATAGTCATATCGTTCTCTAACTCACCATAGCCTTAACGTTCTTATACCAATCATAGACATATCATTACGTGACGTACCTTAAACATATCGTCACAAGAACGTACTCTCACTGCAACAAATACCATCTTTTATAGCTTTTTTGTATAGCATTTTCTAAAAGATGCTATAAATTAGAAAGAAAATAAAGGTTTTTTTTTTTTTTTTTTTTAATGTTATCCCTAAAAACCTAATCACGCGTATAAAAGCCTTACTTTCTTTTTCTCTCTTTTCCCTCTAGACACCCATATTCTCTCAAACCCTAGGGCAAAACCAAATCTCGCCTTCTTTCTCTCGCGCAACAATCCATCCTTCCTTCTTTCGTGCTTCAAAATTTTTCCCTCAAGATCCATCCTTCTTTCTTTCGTGCTTCAAAATTTTTCCCTCAAGATCCATCCTTCTTTCTTTCGTGCTTCAAAATTTTTCTCTGATTTGCATCAAATCTCAAGATGGTGGCATTGAGAGGAGGCATACAGTTTATTGTTGATCTCCTACCTCACTGCAGATTGAACAATCCAAGATAGAGGTTAGTTGTTTTTTTTTTTTCCTATTATCTTCTTTGTTGGCTCACTTTGTAAAGAATTTCATTGATGAATTATTATAAGTGATTTGTCTCTGTATCTTCCTTTTTAATTTCTTTTTGAATGTAGGTCTGTGAGTTAGATTGAAGGATCGAACTACTACTAAATAATGCAGTTTTTCATTTACATTTAGTACACGCTAATAAACTTTTGTGAGTTCAGTCCTTTAGTCCTTCATTAAGTAATGTACTTTACTTTTAAGTGTGTATTTTCCTAGCTGTAGAATTTTTCTTTGAATGTAGATTGGTGAGTTCTGTGAGGTAGATGTAGTTGTTGTCTTGTGTTAAAAGGTTGAATGTAGTGTTGTGAGTTACATCAACGGAATAAAAACATAATACAAGAAACTATCTTTTTTTTCATTATGTTGGTTCAATCAATACATGCCCAAATTGAGGAACCACATGAAGATTACAAACAAAAAAAATAAGCCTAAGAGTACAAAGTAATTAAGTTTAGAGGAATTTGTTAATTCATAGGTTATTTCAAGCACATTCTACCGGTAGGAATGATTTATGTTAACGGGTTACATATTCTGCAAGTATCAAGTAGTAGGAAGAAGTTTATACACGTATTGATGGACTGCATATAAATTCCATGAGCAAAATACCTATTGTATTATGTATAACTAAATTTTTGTAGCCTTTTCTCCTTCCTTGATTTTTTTTTTTTTTCCTTTGATATATTAGGTCTCCTTTTCTCCTTCCTTGTGTATAACTTATTAAATACATGATCGGCAAGATCACTCACTTTCACACAACAACAACAAGAACTTGTGTGGCCCTGTTGTTACTGTTACTGTTATTTTGCATTTAGGTCTTCCAACAACACATTCTTCTTCTTATTTGATTTTGAGGATTTCTTCAACTGAGATCTTAGATAAATTAGAAGATCAGTTAGAAGAAGTTGTTCCTAACTTAAAGACCAGTTAGACTGATTTCGGTCTTTGACTTTTGTTTGCTAACTTGGAGTGACTAGGAGAAAGAATATTTGTAGACCCTTTAAAGACTACTTTTCTTTTTTCTCAAGAGAATTCATTAGTTTGTATGGTAATTTTCTTTGGTTAATAAGTTTTTTTTGGTGGGCCTTACTCGTCATAATATCAATTTTTTTTTTAATGGTTCTGTTTGGTTTATCATATGAGGACAACACTTCATCAAAAAGGGCTATTTGAAAGGATTGGGTTTTATTACAAAGTTATGGTTTTCAACCAAGGGAATCAAAAAGCGTAATGCTCTTTCTTTCCTCGTAAACTTTGAGTGGACAATGCCCTCCCCTTTCAATTCTAATTGAAAGCTGTAATGCAAGTATTTGAACTAATGTTTCTATACTCTGTTTTTAAGAAATGAAACGTGCTTACATATATAAGATGAACAATAATGTTCTATTCTCTTTTTTACTTTTATATGATATTTAGATTTTGTTGCTATTTTGCACTTCTCGTCGAATCACCTTATGTCAAACCTTTTGGTACTATTTTGCACTTCTTTTCGAATCACTGATATATATGCTTTGATAATGTTGCAGGATTCCTTGAAAGCACTAATTGGCAAGAAACAACGACCAATTTATCAATTGACATTGCCTAGAGTCGGCCACAAAGATGCAACTTAGGCTCTGATACCAAATTGATAAGGCAACTCTAATCCTCAACCCAACGATCAAGTTTTTGTTGGAGCAAGGAAGCACTAATTGGCAAGCAACAACGAACAATTTATCAATTGACATTGCTAAAAGGGTGGAACATAGAAGACATTGATGTCGGTTCGAATACCTTTAGGATTGGTGTACTTGATTTGATCAAAATCAAAGATGTCACATATTGGGGATAGTGAGTTTTTGTTCTATTTATTGTGTATTGGGTGGGGAAGAACAGATTTGAAAATTGTGCTAGTGTAATGAGTCTGATATTCTTATATAGATCGAGTTGAATACTTTATTTTGTAATGTGTTAAGTAGATTATTAAATTTCAATTATATTTTTGTTATAGCATAAGATTAAAAGTATAAATATAGCTTATTAAAAATGAATGATAGCATAATATTTTAGTTATGTTTACATGTTTATAACTTTAACAAAAATGCTATAAAGCATATAAGCTATATTTGGTACTATATTATAACATTTATTATAGCTATACAAAAACGCTATAAAAAGTTCCAGACTTTTAATAACATGGACTGTCACGACGTACGAAAAATGCTATAAAAAGTCTATGATAGCATTTTTCGGAAGCTATCTAATCCAATATTTGTAGTAGTGTCTAATGCTATCGTTTCATCAATCTATCACAAACCTATTCCTTTCTACCCATAACCTAACCGTATTCTTTCATCAATCTCTCCTATCCATAGCACTCCGGTATGTAACCTAACTCCAACGTTTCATGAATGTATCTTACTCCTATCGTTACATTTCGTTTTGTGCATCCTTCTCGTATCCTATCTCAAATATCTCCTAGAGCACATCGTACCATAATTATTATCATACAATCCACATATTATAACATAACATAACATATAGGAAGCATATCGATCCACAGAAAATTCACACATATCAATATATATGACACGTGCCGAACCACAGGGCACGTGTCAACATCAAATATAACCATGCCAATAATAAGGTCACTTACCTGGCTAGCTTAAGTAGTTGTCACGTATATATCCTTACGGAAAGTTCGATTCCATCCTTTGAAATCCAAGTCAACCTATGTGAGCCCATAACATCAGTTTCAAGTTTGAACTCTATACAATTATTTCTCTAATTTACCTTGTTAAAATTCTGATATCTACTATTAGACAGAATTTAATGGAGTTTCATGCCCTCTGATATCTACTGTTATATTTTTAAATTCTGTTTAACAAATCTTCCCTCAATCTTCCCTCCTCCTTCATGGTAATTATTTTCCTTCCCATTCTGTAAATAGATTCTCAGTTTTGTAAACATCTGTAAATAAGATATTACTCTCATTCTATATTTATTTTCATTCTGTAAACCGATATGATTGGCAAATTTTAATTTGGCTACTATCTTACAGATTTATGGATCTGCCAGCTAAATTTTATTGATTCTAACCTTATTTCCTCTAACTTCCGATCCCATGCTAACAAAAATCTAATTAATTGAACATGGGATGATTATTAGTAAGATAGGAAAGAAGATATGATCCTAAATTAATTTCTTATAACCATAACTAAATTAATTTCTTATAACCATCATTATAAAGGAAAAGAAAATCTGAGATAGAATTTTACCGTAATAACTGACAAAAATCTCTAAATCTGCAATCTGTTCAAAGCCATTTTACTTCTTCTCAAATTGACCATGGTTGTTTTCTGTTTCTTTCTTTTTTGTGCAGGTTTTTTGTTTATTTGTTTTTTTTTTGCAGTAGAGGAGATAATTGTGGGAAGTGATGAGAGGTTAGTGGAGAGAGAGGTGGGAAAAGGTTTATTTTTTATTTTTTTTATTTTTTTATTTTTTTAATTAATTAATTAATTTTTTTTTATTATTATAATTTTAACTATTTTTTATAATTATTTTTATTGGTTTATATCTTTATTTATTTTTGGGCTATTACATACATGTCTCCGCATGAATGATTTGGATCGAATCATTTGTAACAATTCCAAAGTGGGTCGTATCAACAGTGTTACCAGGATAAGGCACCCAACCTTATCCATATACTATAGACTCTTTAGGTTATTACTTGAACACGATCCTCTTGTATGTCAACCACATATTGTTCAAGATTACATTAATAACCTTGGAGTTTCATATAATGAATAACAATTAAATTACAAATAAAATAATAAAATAATAAAATTATAGTTAAAAACTAAATAATTAATTACGAGGCTTTGGGCATAATCCCAACAATCGGTATGTTCTTAGGAATAAGTCTTATAATAAGTAGTACGTCATTTGGAGAGTGTTTAGACCTTAAAATACTTTAAAAGGCCTCGGGGACATTTCGGTCATTACATATTTGGGATTTAAGAAGTAGTAGGTAAATTTAGATGGTATCCATAAAGATTTTCATAGAATATCTAATTTAATGATGTATTATTTGACATTCATTCTCTAAATTGAAGCCCCTTCACTCAAAACTATATAAGGAAAGTTTTTCATAAACTAAACTAGTATAGTTGAAACATAAATAGTTAAATAAATTGTTTTTTCATAAACTAAACATGTTTAGGGATTAAAACATATGCTTAACATTTCAAAGTAATTTTTGGAAAATATTAAAACATAAATGGTTAAATAAATTGTTTTTAAATAATGAGGACTAAAACATATGCTTAACATTTCAAAGTAATCTTTTGGAAAATAAAATGGTCATGTTGATAGCCAAATTAATAAATAACTAATAACATTTTTAACATTTTTACTAAAATGTGAAAAACTAAATGAAAACGCCCACCGTGGGGCTCGAACCCACGACCACAAGGTTAAGAGCCTTGCGCTCTACCAACTGAGCTAGACGGGCTTTACTTCAAATTTTAACAAACTTTTTTTTAATTGTATATAAACTTATAACAATTTCCATTATAGCTGAGGTTGAAAGAGTACTACGAAAAAACTTAATCCATGCATAATAATCAAGCATGAATTGCAAGTTGCCCATGTTCAAGTTAAAATCAGAGATTCTCCAAGTGTTGCAAACATTTGAGAAATTTCATGGTTTCCTAAGGGATCCTCATTTAACACTTCAAATCATATGTAGGTGCAAGTGACTCGTCCAGATTTCAAGGAGTCAATCAAGAATGGATCAGATTAAGTCGATTTTCCTACTCATTAAGGGACGCTACAAAATCTTGGTTAAAGACTCTACCTCTAGGACCAATTAACTCATGGAACACTTTGGTTGAGAAGTTTTTAATCAAGTACTTTCCACCTACCAGAAATGTCAAATTCATAAATTAAGTAGTAGTTTTTCAACAATTTGACGATGAGACGTTGATTGAGGCATGAAAAAGGTTCAAGAAATTACTGAGAAAATTTCCCAATAACAAAATACTTCATTGCATACAAATGAAAACCTTTTACAATAATCTAAACAACACCACAAAGCAAGTACGCTAAGTTTTTGAAGGGCATTCTCACTACACGAAAGAAATTTGAGGAATTCAATATCTAGCAATGAATAAAGAATGTAGTGCAATCCTTAAGAATAAAATCCCATTGAACGAGAAGGACCCATGATTGATCACTATTCTAGTAACAACAGAAGGAAAAAAGTTAGGTAGAGCCTTATGTAATTTAGGGACAATCATACACTTCAAAAAAAAAAAAAAAAAACTAAACATGATTCGAGTACTAAAAGCATGTGGGAGATAGTTAAATCTCTCTTAACATGGTCATGCTCGGCCAAGGACGACAATTATCTTATCTCGAATACATGTTACTAACTTCATTGAGTTGCGAGAAGATTTCATGTCAGATCTAGATTCTATTTGATAATAATTTATAAAAGTTAACAAGTTAGAAGCGGCTCTCTAATTCACTAATCTTCTGATTGATATGATTTAATTGGAATAGTGAGGGTTTTGTGCGAGATTAAATCCTAATCTATAATAGTTTTTATGCCAAGAGTCGTGCACGGTACTCATCACGAAGGAATTATTGTTTCTTATACAAAGGTAATAAGAAGAGGGTAATTATTGGCTCACAAGAGTTAGTTTTATTAGAAATCTTCAATATTGATGAAAAACCAAATTGTTTTGAGTTATGAATCAAGAGTTACGAAAATGAAAAGAAAATAGATTGGAATGAAATAGTTATGATTTCTGAAAATTTTGTAGTAAGAAGAAACCCACGAACATGTGTCATTTCTCCGTTTGTGTGACGATTTTAATGCTAACCAATTTTTTTTGTCTGAATTAGAATCCACCAGAGAATTTCAAGAATTTTTTGTGACTTTTCAGCACTAATTGAAATCGGAAGGCATGAGACAAATTATGTAAGTATCTACTCAATTTCTAGGCAAGTAATATTTGTAGGGATAGCTTGGATATGCATGCATGCTAGTAAAATCAAATCCTATGAGGTTAGATTTAGTATGACCAAAACTTAGAATGATCCAATAAGCATGAGAACTGTCACACTTGTTGTAGGTATATCTGAAATAACCTTTGTATGTTGTAATTGACTCTAGGTGGTTAAATATAGCATGTGTAAATTGTATGCATGATATTATACATTAACTCTAGGTGGTTAAATATATGATCCGTAGAGTGAAAGTAGAAATTGGACAAGACTAGGGTGTTAGTGTCAACTTGGCTAGAACATGACCTAGGATGAAATGCTTCCCGTACTCCAAGCACATTACAATCGTAAGAGACGATCAAAGGGTGCAACCCCTAATGCTCCCAATCCAACTAGACTCAAGGAGTCAAAACTGAGAAACCTGGAGACATGAGCTCATGTCAAGACAACCACACCATCCTAGAGAACTGGAAGACCACCATGGCAACCTAGGAAGACAAATGTAGCCTCCGAGACCATTAGCAGTCGGTACAGTGTTTGCAGAGTTTCTACTTCTCTTTCCACTCAGGCACAGTACCGTTGAGCAAGACATGGGGCCAATTAAAAATGTGTAGCCTAATAGTTTAGTTTGATAACCCTGCACGGTGGATCCGTCCTATGGGAAGGCATGGATCATGAGGGTACTCAATGGAGTTGGCACACACAGGGGTTGCTCCCCCAACCTTCGGTGACTTGTGATCATATGGGAAGAGTTCACCAACTAACATCCCATGGACAACTACAAGCGAGCACACACCATGCATCCTCATGACAAAGAGAGAGTTCTATGATATAGCACCTCAATTTTGGACACCAGTTAACTATTACGTAGGCTAAGCTAGCTACCCAAGTTTATGAACAACAAGAGCTATATACCTGGAGCCTATGATAGTTACCCTTAGTTGTGATATAACTTCATTTGATGTTGTTTGTTTCACAATTTCCTTTACATATGTTTAGTGTTGTTAAGATTAGTTATTATTTGCTCGACTGTGTTTCTTTTTACCCTTTATGTTTACTGTTTTTCTCATTCTCTATTGTAAGGCAAAATGGAGGTACACAAAAGCTTGGAAGTTCAAAAGGATATTTACTCAGTTATGAAACCCCTATTCCAACCTCCTGGAGCCTATCTATCCACTTTACGATCTTGTCTTTGAATTTTCTATTGACGCACTTATTTCCTTTAAGAGTCAGGGGAGGTGGACGTGTGCGGGTCACGATCGGGTCGGGTTGATAATGAGTCGGAGTAAAGTATGCGTGCGACCTAGAAGCCAGGTCAAGTTGGGTAGGCAGGTGGGTTATTGGTCCAGGGTGACGGGTCGACCAAGTGATATGAATTTGTACCCAATTCAAGCTCTATGTAGAGATCTACTGTCCAGGACGGAGGTATCCTCGGTACATTCTCTAAAAACACATCAGGGAAGTCATGAGATCAGAGAAGTCTTGTAGAGGGTTAGTTGTAAAGTGGAAAAGTAAATAATGTAGCATTTGAAGCAAAAAGGAAAAATAATTTAATGTCGTATTCTAACCTAATGGCTACTGAAAGACATAAAGGCAGCTACCCTAACACTAGTTCCATGGTCTTCTTACCGACGCTATCGTCATCTGTATAATATGTCTTACCTTAAAATATTCAATGAAAATTATACCAAACCAGCTCCACATGATTTTTAATTTTAAGAATCTTAAATATGTAGCAAGAGACTTGATTTGAGAAAATTAAAAGAGATTAAAGTAGATATGTTGAGATATTTCTTTATCTTCAATAATTAGAATACAAGGTGACTCATCTTTGCAATGATTTTGTTTTAATTGATATCATGAAGAAGATGGATTTGAGGTTGAATTGGACGTTAAGGAGCAGATTTACTCTGGTACCAAGAATAATTAGTTACTTTAACCTAGGCCAACTAAGTAGCTCCACGATCGACTTCGTTGGATGAATTGTATTATGTATGACGATGCATCCCCCATTGCCATTGCACGTGTCATATGTATGAATGATATGTTACGATATATTTTATAATCTCATATTATGTTGTGTTATGTCATGCTATGCTATGTTATTCCATATTGTGTTATGTTATGTCATGCTATGATGTGGTATGCTTCAACATGTTGTGTGAGCCACAATAAGTTGTACTATGCATAGAAGCTATGCTATGATGTTATCATGTCAAAGTTGTTAAGAAAACAATGTTCTATAATGCTTAAGTTTGGTGACAACTATGTTATGTGTTACATATTGTAGAGGAATTATGTAAGCATAATTTACAAACTTAATATGTTATAAATAAATGGAGGTTTGTCTTGTCTTGTATAATATTTCATGATTAAAAGCTATGAGAACCTCATGCATATTTGTGTGTCATTTGCACTGTAATACATTCCCATTATGATGAGTACAGACGTATACATTATGACTAGGATTTACGGCATTTATGTTTGTCATGAGATCATGCCTACCCTTTCCCTCTATAGTATCTGGCAAAACTTGTTAGCGAGTGCTATCATGACGAGTCAGGCCCAAGGGGTGTGTGAGCCTACCTGGTGGGCCCATGCTTGCATGTGTGGGCCATATGTAGAGAAGTAGATATGTTGAGATATTTCTTTTTATCACTAGGAGGGTATCTAAAAGAAGTGATTTTCCTCGATTAGAACTTATTTCACATAAAAGTACACTTAGCATCATAATTAGGATAAAAAGCTAGAAAAGGAAATCGAACCGACCAAAAATCATCATACACTCGCAGGCCATGCGTTACCAAACGTCGTCACATATTCTTCTCGTGATAGCCCCGTGCGAGTACCATGCGTGAGAGGATTCTGCAAGCGCGGGTCGCAGGTCAAGGTTTCTTGTCTAATAGTGGGCTAGTCAGTTCAGTTTTCTTTGGACAAAGGGTTGAATCGGGTTGGTTAGTGGGTGGCAGGTCAGTTTGGGTCAAAGTACGTGGGTTGGATCGGTATTGTAGAAGGCGGCGTGTCCTCGTCTGGGTGGAGACATGTCGCTCCACGCCACGCTTGTTGCATCGTTCTACTCGGCACCCGACGGGTGTCTTCCTTCTGATAGCACGCATCATTCCTCTCGCTGTTTGACACGTGGCACGCCAAAACTTCATCAATCCTGTCATAACATAGATCTGATTAGGTTTTTTTCTTTGAGTTTTAAATTTTTGTATTTTTTTTATTTTGAACTCAAATCAACTTGGTTTCTTTAGCAAAGTTGTAGATTGTAGTTTCGACTACATCATGATATTTTTCTTAAATTTAAACACCAAACAAAGACGGAGTTATGCGTGTTCAAAGTAGGTTCATTGCTTCCTCTTACCATTCTTGGATGAACTCTCGGGGTTCTATTTTCTAGTCCAAACTTCTGCCGAGTTCCTTTACAAAATCTGTGGAGAATCCTACCCCAAAGAATATAATGTGTGTGTGTATGCGCGCGCGCGTGCGTGTGTGTGTGTGGGAAGTCACTGAGCAAAAGGAGTGCGTATAATATCACAGTGTACATGATATCGTGATGGATGACATGTACTTATGATGCAAGTCATACTCCATTCTTTTCTTGATATAGCTTCCTATAAGACATACATACATAATACTTGTCATCATATTTCATGATTAACATACATGACTTTCTTATGTCTCATAGGCATAGAGCGAAGATATTAACAAAGTTTATAATAGCATTGTGAATGTTTGATTAATCCACCACACTTAAATGGTGTGAAAGTTATCTTATTTATAATCAAATAAATTACAAGGATATGGAAATAGTAATAAATGGAAATAACAATAAATGGAAAGATACTATAGTAATAAGGCAAATGTTAGATATTTGCCTTATAATAAAATATCAAATATAATATATATGGTAAACTATAATTTATTACTAAATATCCTTAACAAGCATGATATTGATAACACAACATAGTTCAACATAATCATATCATAGTATAACTTATAACATATAATAACTTGTATCATGACATAACATATACCGTAGCATAGACATAACATAGCACACGTCAAATAATACCAAAACATGACACATGTAGGGGGTCACAGCACACGAGTCATTCATACAGCAAACAAGTCATCTAACCAAACCAATAGTAAAACTACTTACTGGTTAGCCTAGACTTGAAGCGTAAAGAGCTTGTGGGTTGTGTGTCTGAGTACTTATGAGTTTTTTTTTCTCTACTCGACGGTTAGAAATTGGTTTTCCTTGTTTATTTTTTTCACCGGTCTCATTTTCAAATGGAAATCCACGTGCAGTCTAGTCACCCTTTGGTTCCAATTACCTCGACGGGGGGAGAAGTCAAATGGGGTAGAAGTTCTATGTTGTTGCAACCGAAAGGAGGAGGCCTGAGAATCAAATGGAGAGTGGGTGGTTGGTTGGGGTTCTAGCGGTTCCAACGACTCCGCCTAAAATTTCCTACATAATTATTTAATTATTATTATTATAACCTTAATTCTTTATAATAATAATAATAATAATAATAATAAAAATCAACATAATAAAAAAAATTAGTCCAAGATATTATTGGCCTAACATGATGAAATCAAGTGGAGATACATTTAATTCAACAAACTAAAGAAATGTCAAATAAAAAAAGTTGTTGAATTTTGTACCGACCACATATAAAAAAAAACACAAGGTCACCAAAAAATGCGCGAAAATTTTGGCGAGGCGCTGAAATTCTTGGACCCCTCTCAGTCACCGTCACAGAACCCACCTGCAAAGTAGAAAGGAAAAACACAGAGAGAAAACGAGAGAGGGAGAGTGAGTGATTTTCGAGAATACTTCGACAACGATAATCTCATAGATCTAGTGTCGAAACAACCAACTCACACTGTGAAAGGGATCACTGACGGCTGCACGTATATAGGAGGTAAGCTCTCACGCCTTCACAATGTGATTCGTCATCGGAAAAGAGGGTTTGAATTTCAGATTTTAGAATCTTATAGATCTGCACATAATAGGTGCATATAACCACACTCGGTGGGAAGCAAAGAAGAAGGGTCAGTGACGAACAACCAAAGGGAAAACGGCAAGAAACGAACGTTGGAGAGAGAAAACTAATTGAAAAACTCGAGGGAAACGAGTAGAGAAGACGAAGTCCATGGACTTTGGGTCGAACCTAAATTTGTTACCCAACTGCAGCCCATTACTGACACTATTCTACCTAGACCCAAACCAATCACTTGCACCACCTCAGCCCCAACCGTGCGCTTGCAGCCCGATTGATACTCGAGTAACCGAGGCGCAACCTGCTACGGCCCACGCATTAGCCCATACCTGCAGCAGCCAGTACTGCGCCGCAATCTGCAACCTGCATATGCAGGTATGCTTTCATGTGGGTTGAACCATACCAAAGAGTGCACATCATGGACCCATGATTTTGTACAATTGTTGGTGTCGATACGACTTGTAACAGCTCAAGCCCACCGCTAGTAGATATTGTTCGTTTTGGACCGTTACATATCACCGTCAGCCTCACAGTTTTAAAACGTATCTACTAGGGAGATGTTTCACACTCTTAATACTTCATTCCTCTTTCCAACCGATGTGGAATCTCACAATCCACTCTTCTATAGGGCCCAGCGTCCTCGCTGACACTCGTTCCTTTCTCCTCACTGGCACACTACTAGTGTCTAGCTCTGAAACCATTTGTAATAGCCCAATTCCACCGCTAGTAGATATTGTCCTCTTTGGGCTTTCTCTTTCGGAATTCCCCTAAAGGTTTTAAAAATGTGTGTGCTACGGAGAGGTTTCCACACTCTTGTAAACGCATTTATTTGTGAGATCCCACATCAATTGGGGAGAA
>NW_019268573.1:1101097-1102640 GCF_002738365.1 Cucurbita moschata
CATTGTGATAAAAAGCTATGGGGTGATGATGCAAATGAGTTTAATCCCGACAGATTTGCTAAGGGAGTTTCAAAAGCGACACAAAATTAAGTTGGTTCTTCCCATTTAGATAAAAGGCATTGGTCATTTTACACCTCCTACCTGTTTACCATCTTAGACATATCCAATGGCTACCAAATTTCACAGGTGACTTGAAAACACAATAATATACCAAGTATTAAAAGTTCATAAATGGACAAATTTATTCGGGGGATCAATTTAATGATATGAAAATTTTCCACCAACAACCTACCAAAAATTCAAAAGCTTATTAAAAAAAAAAAAATCATCTTAAATTTGAAGAAAACAAGAACCAAAAGCCCAAAATCCTTGCCTCTCCATCATTCTTAATTTTTTTTTGTAAATTTGGACTATCAAAATGTTCATATTGAGTCTTCTCATTGTTATGAGTAAATTTAATGAAAGATATGCGGCCACAATGGGACTCCATTCTCCCTTTTTTTTTTTCCTTGTGTTTTTCTTTCCTCATCATTAGCCCTCCAATTGGAGAGAGGAACAAAACATTATTTATAAGAGTGTGAAAACTTCTACTTAGTAGACGCGTTTTAACAATCTTGAGGGGAAGCCCGAAAGGGAAAGCCAGAAGAGGATTGGACTGTTACAAATGATATCAGAGCAAGACGCTGAGCAGTATGCCAACGAGAACGTTGAGATCTAAAGAGGGGTGGATTGTGACATCCCACATTGATTGGAGAGAGAAACCAGCAGTAGCGAGGACGTTGGTCTTGAAGGGGGTGGATTGTGAGATCCCATATCAATTGGAGAGAAGAACGAGTGCCAGCAAAGATGCTAGGTCTCGAAGAGGGGTAGATTGTGAGATCCCACATCGATTGGAGAGAGGAACGAGTGCAAACGAGGACACTGGGCCCGAAAAGGGGTTGATTGTGAGATCCCACATCAATTAAAGAGAGAAACTAGTGCTAGTGAGGACACTGGGTCTTGAAGGAGGGTGAATTTGAGATCCCACATTTGTTGGAGATGGAAACAAAACATTGTTTAGAAGAGTGTGTATTCCTAATGGGTTTCAAAACCCTCAAGTGGAAGCCCGAAAGGGAAAGCCTAAAGAGGACATATCTGCTAGTAGTGAGTTTGGGGTGTTACATATACTAAGTTAAAGACGAAGGTTATTCATGGCCCTCTAATAAGTATCATGATGTTCCAAATGTTTCAACTAGACTTATTATACAATCCAAGGAAAGAATATTCAACAAACATTCATTCTTCATTTATAAAATTGGATAGACTCGATTCAACCTCCATTTCATGTGTTACAAGCTGTTTTGATTGAGTAAGGATCATTTCGAGTTTTGAAAGTGAATATTTACTCAGTTGAAGTGGAGGATGGAGTTGCTATATATAGCACTTAATTGATAATCTATTTGTAAACTTAATTTATTATTATAATTCCATAACTTGTTGCATTCCCCCATAGGATTGGGAAGTTACTTGTGAAAGTGGTCATAACTTTTTTTTTTTTTTTTTT
>NW_019268573.1:1103890-1164735 GCF_002738365.1 Cucurbita moschata
ATCTTTATGTTTTATGAAGGAATCAAGGGGATAAATGCTCTGGAATGAGCTGGCGAACTCCGTTTTCAAACGGAGGAGCAACGCCATGAGTCGTGTGCTTCCCTTGTGGGAGGAAGAGGCGATGACGTGGCCAGTTGAACTGAACTGACCACATCAACCCTAAAACCGAACCTCTTTAGTTTTTCATAAAATTGAACTACTTTTCGAGTGGTTCCAATGAAATTCTCAATGGTCACAAAGGAGCGTAACCTTCCAGTCTTGTCGGTGGAAGGATACCAGGTCAATTTTCCTAGACACAATATAAACCTCTCTGGATAGTCCTCAGCCTGACATCCAATTTTTTTTACATATATTTTTGGTGGCTACGACTAAGGAAATCGAGCTGACAACTACTTTTTTTGAATTTCATAAATGTAACTTTAAAACTTTCAAAAAAATTTTGGCTCAATTTTTGTAGGAATATTTGAATGTCTATAATTGTCTAACCAATTTGTTTTAAATCAATGTATTAATCTATTTTACATGTCAATATAAAAATATTTCAAAAAAACTCTTCAAAGTTACATAAATGATACCCATAATATGTTGTAATTGCTTTAAAAATATTAAAATTTGAGACCTTAAGAGTGTTGGGAGAGGTGAGAATGATAGATTTCACACCTACCACAATCCCACATTGATAGATTTAAAATTGGATGTTGTCTTCATAAAGTAGTCATTGTCTTAAGGAAATCGCCGAGCTTGGTAATGTAAGCTTGTAACCCATATGGGGGCAACAAAGTGGTTGGAGGTTGGCTCAGCCCATTGGTTAGGATTGTTGGAGTTGTTCTTCGGCCTGTCCATTCCAAGTAGGGAGTTTGGCTATGGGCTTTGGGCGAAGGCCTAGTGTCCACGGCCCTTAGAGTGAAGGAAACCGCGTGAGGCTGGTTTCACAGAGCAGCGTAACCTTCTGCTCTTGTCGGTGGAAGGATAGCGGGTCGATTCTCCTAGGCCCAATATAAACCTCTTGGTAGTAGTCAGCTTGACATCCACTTTTTTTTTTTTTTTTACATATATTTTTTGTCGCTTGGACTATGGACATCGAGCTAGCCACTTGTTCTAAATGAATGTATTTATCTATTTTATATGTAAATATGATAGATTTCTCCATTACAACAATCCCACATTGATAGATTTAAAATTGGATGTTGTCTTCATAAAGTAGTCATTGTCTTAAGGAAATCGTCGAGCTTGGTAATGTAAGCTTGTAACCCATATGGGGGCAACAAAGTGGTTGGAGGTTGGCTCAGCCCATTGGGTAAGGTTGTTGGAGTTGTTCTTCGGCATGTCCATTCCAAGTAGGGAGTTTGGCTATGGGCTTTGGGCGAAGGCCTAGTGTCCATGGCCCTTAGAGTGAAGGAAACCGCGTGAGGCTGGTTTCATAGAGCAGCGAAACCTTCTGCTCTTGTAGGCGACGCAAGAACAAATAGGCTGAACTCACTTGTCGCTAGAAAGTGAGTGCCGCACAATCACTAGTCCGCTGCCTTCGAAAGCGCGATTGTGTCAAGTGGTATCAGAGCTTTGTTAGCTCCGTAACGTCATACAGACCGGGATCATGTCAACGACAAAGTCGACACCCAAAGCACAAGCTGACCGGCTTACGCTAATAGAGGAGGAAGTGCTGTTCCTCAAAGAAGTCCCTGACACCCTTCGTTTCCTGGAAACACGGGGGACCGAGCTGAGTGAGAAAGTCGTCCAAGTCGACGCAATGGGCAACCGCCTGGATGGGTTGCCAATCGCAGAACTGTTGTTTCGAGTGACCTCGCTCGAAGAAAGAGTTGCTCCTACGAGCAGCCCAAAACCGTCTGATAGTCCGGATAGCTCTGTCGCACACAAAGAGGGACGTGGCGAAGAGTTCGATATACTACAAAACACAATGATGAGTTTGTTCAATGGATTGGTTGATGAATTCAGAACAACATTCGACGACCTCCAAGAAAGGATGGCCGCCATGAGCACTCGAATTGAAATTACCATGAAAGCCGTGGAAGGTGTCGCGGCTGGAAAAACTAGTACAGGATCCAACAAACTAAGGTTCCCAGACCCTAGAGCATTCAAAGGGAATCGGGACGCCAATGAGTTGGAGAACTTCATCTCATCTTTGACGTCGAACAGTACTTCAAAGCCACAACGGCTTGTACCGACGACAAGAAGGTGACTGTAGCCGCGATGTATCTCATAGACGACGCCAAACTGTGGTGGTGTACGAAGGTGCAAGACATCGAGGATTGGATCGTGCACCATTGACTCATGGGAGGACCTCAAGAGAGAGTTGAGGGAACAATTCCTCCCCGAAAACGCAGGGCATATAGCAATGGAGAAAATAGTAGCCCTGAAACACACTGGAAACATACGGGACTACGTCAGACAGTTCTCAACCCTGATGCTGGATATCAGGGGCACAGCAGAGAAGGACAAGGTGTTCTTCTTCATAAATGGTCTACAGCCGTGGGCCAAACAAAGATACATGAGAACAGGGTCCAAATCCTAGCTGCCGCAATGGCCTGCGTCCCAAAGAGGAGCGACACCAGCCCCAACAGACCGAATGGATGGACGGATAGACCTCCTCAGAACAATCAAGCGGGGACATCTCGAGGGCCTTACCATCAAAGGAACCACCCGACGACGCCTTTGCAATGCATGCTGTGTAAAGGCCCCCACAAGGTATCCTACTGTCCTCACCGGGCCTCTCTCACTGCACTTCAAGTGTCCATTAAAGAGAGCAATGAATTAAGGGTCGAGACTTTGCTAGACAAGAAGGAAGATCACGACAACCCCCGAATGGGCGCACTCAAATTCTTGTCCTCCAACGAAAAGTCGAACCGAAGGAGGTAATAGAGAAAGGGCTCATGTTTGTAGATGCCACAATAAACTCTCAATCGAGCAAGAGCACTCTGATAGACCCGGGGAAAATGAAAGCTGTCAACTCCGAGGCCTTGCCTATTGTGGGAGTTTCTAAGAGAGTCCCCTTCAAAATAGGGGATTGGACTGGAGAGCTAGACCTTGTCGTGGTTCGCATGGACGACTTCGACCCCGGGGAAAATGAAAGCTGTCAACTCCGAGGCCTTGCCTATTGTGGGAGTTTCTAAGAGAGTCCCCTTCAAAATAGGGGATTGGACTGGAGAGCTAGACCTTGTCGTGGTTCGCATGGACGACTTCGACCCCGGGGAAAATGAAAGCTGTCAACTCCGAGGCCTTGCCTATTGTGGGAGTTTCTAAGAGAGTCCCCTTCAAAATAGGGGATTGGACTGGAGAGCTAGACCTTGTCGTGGTTCGCATGGACGACTTCGACGTGGTACTTGAGATGGAGTTCCTCCTAGAACACAAGGTCATCCCAATGCCATTGGCAAAATTCTTGGTGATCACCGACCGTAATCCCACAGTAATACCTGCAAGCATCAAGCAACCAGGTAATCTTCGAATGATCTCGGCCATACAACTGAAAAGGGGACTTGCACGAGAGGAACCTACATTCATGGCCATACCATTGATAGAAGAAGCAACCACCGAAGAGACTGTTCCAGAGGAAATCAAGGAAGTACTAGACAGCTATACCGACATAATGCCGGAGAGTCTACCACAAACACTACCCCCTCGTCGAGGCATTGACCACGAAATCGAACTCCTTCCTGGGGTTAAGCCACCAGCAAAGAACGCATACCGGATGGCTCCGCCCGAGTTAGCCGAATTGAGGAAACAACTGGATGAGTTGTTGAAGGCGGGATTCATTCGCCCGGCAAAGGCCCCTTATGGAGCCCCCGTACTGTTCCAGAAGAAGAAGGATGGGACGTTGCGTCTGTGCATAGACTATAGAGCCTTAAACAAGGTGACAGTACGCAACAAATATCCTCTGCCGATAATATCTGACTTGTTCGACCAACTTCACGGGGCCAAGTACTTCACGAAGTTGGACTTACGATCAGGATATTATCAAGTACGCATTGCCGAAGGGGACGAACCCAAGACGACGTGCGTAACAAGATATGGGGCCTTTGAATTCCTAGTAATGCCCTTTGGCTTGACAAACGCCCCAGCTACGTTCTGCACGTTGATGAACCAGGTTTTCTACGAATACCTGGATCAGTTCGTCATAGTATACTTCGACGACATTGTTGTTTACAGCACAACCCTCGAGGAACACAAAGTGCATTTGAAGTTAGTGTTTGACAAGCTCCGGCAGAACCAGCTGTATGTGAAGAAGGAGAAATGTGCATTCGCACAAACATGCATCAACTTCCTTGGACATGTCGTCAGATGTGGACAAATTAGTATGGATAGCGACAAGATAAAAGCTATCCAAGAATGGAAGGTTCCTACTTCCATATCTGAGTTGCGGTCCTTCTTAGGACTAGCCAACTACTATAGGCGGTTCATCGAAGGGTTTTCACGACGAGCCGCCCCATTGACAGAGCTGTTGAAGAAAGACCACCCTTGGTTGTGGTCGTCAGATTGTCAAATGGCCTTTGATAATCTGAAAACAACCATGACGAGGGGTCCTGTCCTCGGGTTGGTAGACGTCACAAAGCCATTTGAAGTAGAAACCGATGCTTCCAACTTTGCTCTCGGTGGAGTTCTTATTCAAGAAGGCCACCCCATCGCTTACGAAAGTCAAAAGCTCAACGATGCCGAACGAAGATACACGGTCTCCGAGAAAGAAATGCTGGCTGTAGTCCATTGCCTTTGAGTCTAGAGACAGTATCTCTTAGGATCACAGTTCGTAGTGAAGACGGATAACAGCGCCACTTGCCACTTCTTTGAGACAGTATCTCTTAGGATCACAGTTCGTAGTGAAGACGGATAACAGCGCCACTTGCCACTTCTTTGATCAACCATCTCTTAGGATCACAGTTCGTAGTGAAGACGGATAACAGCGCCACTTGCCACTTCTTTGATCAACCAAAATTAACAGCAAAACAAGCCCGGTGGCAGGAGTCGTGGCTGAATTCGACTTCAAGTTCAAACACAAAGCAGGAAAGAGTAATCAAGCAGCCGACGCGCTGAGTTGGAAGGGCGAACATGCGGCCCTGTGCATGTTAGCCCATATTCATTCAAGTAAGATCGATGGATCGATGCGCGACATCATCAAGGAATATTTACACAAAGACCCATCGGCCAAAGCTGTTGTCGAACTAGCTAAGGCTGGAAAGACACGGCAGTTTTGGGTTGAGGGGGACCTCCTGATAACCAAAGGAAACAGATTGTACGTCCCAAGAACAGGGGAATTGAGGATTTCTGGCTGTAGTCCATTGCCTTCGAGTCTGGAGACAGTATCTCTTAGGATCACAGTTCGTAGTGAAGACGGATAACAGCGCCACTTGCCACTTCTTTGATCAACCAAAATTAACAGCAAAACAAGCCCGGTGGCAGGAGTCGTGGCTGAATTCGACTTCAAGTTCGAACACAAAGCAGGAAAGAGTAATCAAGTAGTTGACGCGCTGAGTCGGAAGGGCGAACATGCGGCCCTGTGCATGTTAGCCCATATTCATTCAAGTAAGATCGATGGATCGATGCGCGACATCATCAAGGAACATTTACACAAAGACCCATCGGCCAAAGCTGTTGTCGAACTAGCTAAGGCTGGAAAGACACGGCAGTTTTGGGTTGAGGGGGACCTCCTGATAACCAAAGGAAACAGATTGTACGTCCCAAGAACAGGGGAATTGAGGATTTCTGGCTGTAGTCCATTACCTTCGAGTCTGGAGACAATATCTCTTAGGATCATAATTCGTAGTGAAGACGGATAACAGCGCCACTTGCCACTTCTTTGATCAACCAAAATTAACAGCAAAACAAGCCCGGTGGCAGGAGTCGTGGCTGAATTCGACTTCAAGTTCGAACACAAAGCAGGAAAGAGTAATCAAGCAGTTGACGCGCTGAGTCGGAAGGGCGAACATGCGGCCCTGTGCATGTTAGCCCATATTCATTCAAGTAAGATCGATGGATCGATGCGCGACATCATCAAGGAACATTTACACAAAGACCCATCGGCCAAAGCTGTTGTCGAACTAGCTAAGGCTGGAAAGACACGGCAGTTTTGGGTTGAGGGGGACCTCCTGATAACCAAAGGAAACAGATTGTACGTCCCAAGAACAGGGGAATTGAGGATTTCTGGCTGTAGTCCATTACCTTCGAGTCTGGAGACAATATCTCTTAGGATCATAATTCGTAGTGAAGACGGATAACAGCGCCACTTGCCACTTCTTTGATCAACCAAAATTAACAGCAAAACAAGCCCGGTGGCAGGAGTCGTGGCTGAATTCGACTTCAAGTTCGAACACAAAGCAGGAAAGAGTAATCAAGCAGTTGACGCGCTGAGTCGGAAGGGCGAACATGCGGCCCTGTGCATGTTAGCCCATATTCATTCAAGTAAGATCGATGGATCGATGCGCGACATCATCAAGGAACATTTACACAAAGACCCATCGGCCAAAGCTGTTGTCGAACTAGCTAAGGCTGGAAAGACACGGCAGTTTTGGGTTGAGGGGGACCTCCTGATAACCAAAGGAAACAGATTGTACGTCCCAAGAACAGGGGAACTGAGGAAGAAGCTCATTCAGGAATGTCATGATACGTTGTGGGCCGGACATCCTGGGTGGCAAAGAACTTACGCCCTAATAAAGAAGGGGTACTTCTGGCCAAACATGCGAGACGACATCATGCAATACACCAAGACGTGCCTCATCTACCAATAGGATAAGGTCGAGAAAGCCAAAGTCTCTGGACTCTTGGAACCTCTACCTGTGCCAACAAGACCCTGGGAAAGTGTATCNNGAGAAAGCCAAAGTCTCTGGACTCTTGGAACCTCTACCTGTGCCAACAAGACCCTGGGAAAGTGTATCCCTAGACTTCATAACACACCTCCCAAAGGTCGGGGAATATGACGCCATCTTGGTTATTGTAGACCGATTCTCCAAATATGCAACATTCATCCCCACTCCCAAATTATGCTCGGCGGAACTCACAGCCCAACTGTTTTTCAAACACGTTGTAAAGTTATGGGGCATTCCATCGAGCATCATCAGTGATAGGGATGGCAGATTCATTGGGACATTCTGGACTGAGTTATTCGCTTTCTTGGGAACAACCTTAAACATCTCCTCGAGTTATCACCCTCAAACCGATGGACAGACAGAACGGTTCAATTGCTTGCTCGAAGAATACTTACGTCACTTCGTCGACGCTCGCCAAAAGAATTGGATACAATTGTTAGATGTCGCCCAATTTTGCTTCAATTGTCAAACTAGCTCATCTATAGGGAAGAGTCCCTTCGAAATTGTAAGTGGACGACAACCGGCCTTACCCCATATTATTGATCATGCTTATGTAGGAAAAAACCCTCAAGCTCACAACTTTACAAGGGAATGGAAGCAGACGACAGATATAGCCCGGGCATATTTAGAGAAGGCTTTCAAGCATATGAAGAAATGGGCGGACAAGAAGCGTCGCCCCCTTCATTTCCGTGCAGGAGATCAAGTCCTTATCAAGCTGAGACCGGAACAGATCAGATTTCGTAGCCGAAAGAACCAGAGACTAGTTCGTAAATATAAAGGCCTTGTTGAAGTCCTTAAAAAGATCGGGGCTACCTCCTACCGAGTTGCACTACCCGCGTGGATGAAAATCCACCCCGTTATTCATGTGAGCAACTTGAAGCCCTATCACCCTGATCCAGAGGACGACCAACGAAATGCAACCAAGAGACCGAACATCGATCTGAAGCAAAAAGAAACAAAGGAAGTGGAAGAGATCCTAGCCGACAGGGTTAGGAAGATAGGAAGACCTGTGCGGACGATTCGTGAATTCCTTGTCAAATGGAAGAATCTCCCTACAGAGGAAACAAGCTGGGAACGCGCCGAAGATCTGAACTCCACCGCCACCCACATCGCAAGGTATGAAAGTAGTCGGTTGACAGGGACGTCAACCAATTAGGTGGGGGAGGATGTCACGGTCATGCTTGTCCAGGGCATGTTGCCCATGGCCGCATGCTCATGACAAGCCAAACCCTTGTCATGTCTTTTCATTCTAGTGTTTTTCCTTTTGTAATTCTAGAGCGTATGACACCTCAAAAATATCATGTCTAGGCTTGCCAGAACTAAAATGGCCCAGAATGTACTATAGGGGGATATGACTAGTCGTCAACTTCTCCCTACCCAAGGTTATATATGCTAAGCCGTTGTTATCTTTCTCTTGCTTGCTTATATAACGTCTCTTTCTAAAATCTCTCTTTCTAAAATCTCTCTCTCTCCTCGTTTTCTAAAACCTTCTTTTAAAACCGAGGCTAGAGGCTCGACCGTACGTCGCTTGGCCGTAGGCGACACAAGAACAAATAGGCTGAACTCACTTGTCGCTAGAAAGTGAGTGCCGCACAATCGCTAGTCCGCTGCCTTCGAAAGCGCGATTGTGTCATGTAGCACGCGACTGGCGCCTTCCCGCGCGCGTGACCACGCACTCCCAGCATGCTGCTGGCGCGTGGGACGGCCATGTTGGCTCGGTTGCTTTCTGTTTCCCCGATTTTTGTCCCGGTTCCAGTTCTAATACTGTTCGTACGTGAATAGGGACCTAATTTAAAGAAATCAGTACTTTTGGACACCTCACAGGCAAAGAAACGCTAGCAAAAAGGGCACGCGTTAACCAGGTAAGTCACCACCCGGTATTTAGGAAGAAATACTTGTAGGGTTCGCTTGGATTGTATGTATGCATGTTAGTGATTTTTCCTTATGTTCTTACGTGAATAGGGACCTAATTTAAAGAAATCAGTACTTTTGGACACCTCACAGGCAAAGAAACGCTAGCAAAAAGGGCACGCGTTAACTAGGTAAGTCACCACCCGGTATTTAGGAAGAAATACTTGTAGGGTTCGCTTGGATTGTATGTATGCATGTTAGTGATTTTTCCTTAAATTAGCTCTCCATGAATGAGATTAATCAGATGGATTGTTATGATGTGTTGGGTGAATTATCTGAGTGTTGCTTGTATGCCTTAAGCTTCCGTTGTACGTATGCATGCGTTTAATTTATGTTGGAATTGTGTATTCCGTGTTCTGGGTGCTCGATGGATGAATTCACCCCATTGAGCGCGAACTTCGTGTTTTGGGTGCTGGATGGAGGCCATCGCCCCGTTGAGCTGGCGTGCCTAGTTTGCATGAATATTTGGATGTTAGAAGACGGTTGCATGCACACCCCGTTAGTTTCTAGTGCCCATTTCTATGACAAGCTTAGAGAATTATTGTTAGGAGTGATATGTCGCTCCAGCCACACTTAATTTTCCCCTAGGAACTTAGCGGTTCACCATGGCAAGAAAGTACCTAGGGAGTGTTCATAGATTGCTAGCATGAGAACGGTATCTATAGCTTCGTGGGAGGACCAAGGGTCCCTGATCAATCCTTACTGCTCTTAGCCATTTCGCATGGGAAATGTGTCCCCACGTCGTACAGCCCATTAGCTGCATGGGAACGGGTTGGGTCGCGCCCCCCATAGGAGGACTATATGGGCGTAGGGGTATTCAGCACACCCCTAGGCTAGATACCATGTAGTCTTAGATAGCCATGTAGAGGTAAGCGCCTCATAGAGAGATACCGACCATATCAGCTTGGCATAAGGAACCTCTAGGTGACTAATGAAAGGACGATGAACCAGTGAAACCCAAGGGGCAAGCAGTCGGGTTTTAGATTCTGTAGACTTTTTCTAGGATAGAGAGTCGTACATCTCTATGACTCGGCTTGACGACACGCCTCGCCGCGACTAGGTATGCATTCTAACCCTGTTTAGTAGGATATGAGTGGTTGCAAGGCTATAAAAATTTGATGTTTGTCTTGGGAAAGTGGTAACTATGATTACGCTTTTGAGTGTTTAATAGTGAATGTTCACTCTATTACTGTCGATGTTAGATTTGAGTTATTGTTAGGAGGCCGAGAGGGTTCACATTATAACTTACTGGCCTTAGGAAGACAAAGGGGTGACTTCGCAAAGTGCGTGACGTCCAACCCATAGAAATGTATATCAGACCTTCTAAGGTCTAGTAAGAGATGGATACCTATGGCTCAGCCTCCCATGACCATAATTCTAGATGTCAAGCATGCCTCCTTTGTGACCACATTGTAGACCTAGACAATGTAGAACGTGCCTTAGGGCAAACCACATAGTAGACCCAGACAAAGTTCTTATAGACAAGGGCAACCACTATAGGAGTTATGCACCCCTCAAGCAAACGAATTTCATAAGTGAGTTTGGTTAAGTTGGATGTCGAGAAATAAGATTCACCAACATTGAGAGTGAAGCTATAGAGGACATGGCTTCAAGGTCAGTTGGAATCTTCACGAGCTAAGTTTCAGTTATGGACTTCCAAAAGCATGATGTGCACTTAATGCCACTAAAGGGATATGGGGTGCAGGATATACCCATTGATGGATCACCCACTGGAGAATAAGTCGCTTTGGACCTTGGTGGAGAGGACAATGTCTAAATGCAGCACGTGGTTATTAGGACCACAAAAAAAAAAACGAGTTTTAATCTATCCTTTGGTTAGGATAGGCGTGCTCACAAAGCAAAGGACGTGGAACCGTCAAGGTAGTCCGGTGAACCTCGGGGTCGAGAACAGCAGGAAAAGAGGTCAAGCTATGGTCACGCTATCTCCGTTTGGAGAGAGAAAACTTAGATGTGTGTTAGTAAGAACCTACCCTCGTATAGGTCACCCGGATTACAAAGAGCAGAATTCTAGCTACACACATGAGTGTGACGCCATACTCGTGAAGCATGCTTAGATAGAGGTAGAACTCTTAGACAACAGGATGCCAAAGACCACCAGACGGTAGTGAGATGGTGACTTGTAACCAGGTAGGACTAGCAGAGACATGATATGTCTTAGAGAAGACACTGACATAGCATCCTCAAAGTTTGAGGGAGACTAGCTACCAAACAAGAGTCTTCAGAGAGTTCCCTAGAATACGGTACAAGAACTTGAAAGGTTCACGTGCTTGAAAAAAAAAATCCAGTGATGAGAAATCATTACGAGAGGAGACGTAACTAGCTCAATCATAAAGATACTGCATGAATTAGCCTAGGTGAACGCAAAGGACTCATGCAAGGATTCCTTACTTCCAAAAGAGCCCGTACATGGCCCAAATGAGTATTACTACTCAAGCGAATCATGTGACGGGGCGTCTCGTATGAGAAAAGACCTGTGTTAACCAAATGAGATGCAGTTACGAGGCCATTTTTGGTGAAGCAGTAAGGATCGTAAGGGTCTCAACAAGGTAAGGATACCTCCTATGAGGATCAAAGAGAGGGACATGTTGAGGACTGCCTTCCAGAGTCATGAGAAAGGTGAGTTTACTGACGAGCCCTTCCAGAGTCATGAGAAAGTGTAAGTTTACAAAAATCGAAGGTGCATGAGATTCTCTTGCTATCATCATTATAGTCGTCTTTGACGATATGACAATGAACACTTGAGGAAGGTTTTGGTGGTGTTATGAACATATCGATCATGCGTTAAGATCTCCAAAGTACCGGTGTTGGTTGTCTGAGATGACATCCGAAGTTATGGGGTGTCAAGCGGAGAGAGTTCATCGTAGACATCGCTAAGATTGAACTAGCTATGAGGTGGCCAAAACAGACCACAGTCACTAAGGTACGAAGTTTCTAGAAATCTTTTGAAAGACTCGTACGTGATATTTCTAGGATCTCTGTAGCGCCTACACAAATACCAGCAGGCGACCAGAGTTTTCAGGCACTTAAGCAAAGGTTGGTGATTGCATCAGTTCAAGTTGGGCTAGACAATCTTGTAACGTATAGAGACGCCTCATGTAAGGGCTTAGGGTGCGTGCTTATGCAGAATGGTAAGGCGTTAGCTTACGCTTCATGAAAGCAGAAAGAGCACGAACAAAATTACCCTACTCATGACCTTTAACTAGCAGCAACCGTGCTTGCCATGGAGACATGGCAACATTACGAGCATGGAGAAAAGTGCAAGCATACACTGACTAAAGAGCCTCGAGTACTTGGTCGTACAGATGGCATGACACAGATCGATCATACGTCTGCAATGATCACCAAGCAAAGGAAGTTACAGGATGGAAGGAAGAATGCTAGAAACTGGGGTTGCAGTTAATGGTGATATCGCTAAGATAGCATAGATGACCATGCAACCGACTTTATGAAAACGTGTCTTTGATGTCCAGAGATCTGATGAACACCTTAACAAAGTGTGGAGTCAGACTGGGGTGGAAAAGCCAACTAGGTGTTCTATCCCCTCAGACAGGGTCCTGCACTGGCAAGACTGCCTAGGTGTTCCCTGAGACGAGGAAATCCTAAAAGACGTTTTAGCTGAAGCCACTATACATCTAATACGTTCCACCTAGGATGTATGAAGTTATTTGAAGAGATACTATGGGTGGCTTGGGAATGAAGAGAGACATGGCGGGTTTCGTAAGACGATGCTGCTAGCAGGTTAAGGCATCGAAATAGCGCCCAACAAGATTGCTACAGTCCTTCAATGGGAAGTAGTGAGTGTGGGTTTTGTCTCGGGTTTGCCAAAGACTAAACAGACTCGTAACGTGATTTGGATACTTGGGGTAGACCAACCAAGACAATTCACCTCATCCCAGGTGAGACCACTTATCGAGTAGATCGATGAGATAAGTTATATGTCAAAGAAATGGTACGCCTATACGGGTACCAGACCCTATCGAGTCAGACTAAGACGCGAAGTGTTGGTATGAAAGAGCGACCACTTAGTAAAAGTCTCGCGGGAGTAACCACCTTAATGAAGAGGCAACTCGAGAACGTAAAGAAGACGGGAAGGGGCTTATCCCAAACTCTTCCAAGAGACGCCAACTTTCGGGGACGAACATCTGCCTTTAATGGAGTTTGCCTACAACAATAGTTATCAAGCGACCATTCAGATGGCCCCCTTTGAGGCACTGTATGGGCGTAGGTGTCGAACACCAGTGTTTTGGGAAGAGGTAGGCACGCAGCAACTACTGGGATCAGAGTTGGTCGGGGTCACCAACACAACGGTTCAGAAAATCAAGTAGAGGATACTCACCGCACAGAGTCGACAGAAAAGCTATGCAGATGTGGGTAGAAGGGACCTCGAATTTGAGGTGGGTGACCACGTGTTCCTGAAGGTGGCCCCTATGAGGGGGGTGTTGAGGTTCAGAAAGAAAGGGAAATTGAGCCCAAGGTTCATAGGCCCCTTCGAGATTCTAGACAGAGTTGGGGCTGTGGCTTACAGAATTGCCCTACCACTGAACCTTGCCACCGTGCACAATGTGTTCCACGTATCCATGCTGCGAAAGTATACTCTCGACCCTACTCATGTAATCGAGCATGGGAGGCTTCCTCTTCAAGAAGATCTGTCTCACGAGGGGAAGCCTAGCAGAATTTTGGCTCGAGACACTAGGCGGTTGTGTAACAAAGATATTCCCTTGGTAAAGGTCTCATGGGGTAACCGTCGTGAGGAAGAGGCAACCTGGGAACGAGAAGAGGACATGAGGAAAGCTTATCCCGAACCCTTCCAAGAGATAGCTACTTTCAGGGACGAAAGTTCCTAAGGAGGGGAGAATTTGTAATACCCGAAGAAAGAGAAATAGAAATAGAAATAGAAAAAGAAGAAAAAAAAAAAGGAAAAGTCGAGAGGGGCAAATAGGTAAATTTGCCCCTCCAACCACTTAAGAGGTCCAAACGAAACCCCATCCATAGTCCTGCAAAAGAGAGATAGTGAGAGAAAGGGGTAGAGAGAACTTAGAGAGAGGAGAAAGGATGAACCGCCGGAAGACTCACCGAAAACTACCGTTGGAGTCTATTCTGGTGAAGATCATGATGCAAGGAAGTGAAGATCATGCAGAGAGACTTTCTTGGAAGGGAAAAGAGAATGTGGGTGGCCGGAGTCCCATTTTTAATCAAGAAGTCGGAAAACCCGCAAGGTAAGGATCTTGAACGTTTTCTTAGATCTACAGTTTTCCTTTGTGAATCAAGATCTGAAATCTTGATATATTCATCTAGGAACAACTCTACGCGTGATCTGTGAAGAAGTTTGGCCGAGACCTCAACCCGAAGGCGGAGATCCGAGAGTTGTCCGAGAACGGTGAGCGAAATTCCGACCTTCTTAACTCATCCGGTAGTTAAGCAAAAATTACAAAAAAAATACGAGGACGTAGCCCGTAACACGATCTAAAACTTTGCCGAAGAAATCATGTCGATCCGATCTACGGATCGAAAGATATGAAAATCGGAATAGAGGATTATGTTTCAATATTCAGAAGACAGAGAAGAAAGAAGAAGAAGAAGAAGAAAAAAAATAAAAAATAAAAAATAAATAAAGGAGTCGGTCGGCGAGCGGCGGACGGCGGCGACAGGCACCGGACACGCGTCGACCATCGGCTGGAGTAACGCAGCTCCAGCGAGGCATCGACACGTGTCGCCTGCAAGCCGGGCCGAACCGCGACATGAGCCGAGCCGACCGGACCGGCCGACCCGCGACTACGCGGAGGTGGGCACGCGACTAGCGCCTTCCCGCGCGCGTGACCACGTACTCCCAATGCGCGTGAGATGGCCATTTTGGCCCGATTGCTTTCTGTTTGCCCGATTTTGGTCCAGGTTCCAGTTCTAATACTGTTCTTACGTGAATAGGGACCTAATTTAAAGAAATCAGTACTTTTGGACACCTCACGGGCAAAGAAACGCTAGCAAAAAGGGCACGTGTTAACCACGTAAGTCACCACCCGGTATTTAGGAAGAAATACTTGTAGGGTTCGCTTGGATTGTATGTATGCATGTTAGTGATTTTGTCTTAAATTAGCTCTCCATGAATGAGATTAATCAGATGGATTGTTATGATGTGTTGGGTGAATTATCTGAGTGTTGCTTGTATGCCTTAAGCTTCCGTTGTACGTATGCATGCGTTTAATTTATGTTGGAATTGTGTATTCCGTGTTCCGGGTGCTCGATGGATGAATGCGCCCCATTGAGCGTGAACTTCGTGTTTTGGGTGCTGGATGGAGGCCATCGCCTCGTTGAGCCGGTGTGCCTAGTTTGCATGAATATTAGGATGTTAGAAGACGGTTGCATGCACACCCCATTATTTTCTAGTGCCCATTTCTATGACAAGCTTAGAGAATTATTGTTAGGAGCGATATGTCGCTCCAGCCAGACTTAATTTTCCCCTAGGAACTTAGCGGTTCACCTTGGCAAGAAAGTACCTAGGAGTGTTCATATATTGCTAGCGTGAGAACGGTATCTATAACTTCGTGGGAGGACCAAGGGTCCCTGATCAGTCCTTACTACTCTTAGCCATTTCGCATGGGAAATGTGTCCCCACGTCGTACAGCCCATTAGCTGCATGGGAACGGGTTGGGTCGCGCCCCCCATAGGAGGACTATATGGGCGTAGGGGTATTCAGCACACCCCTAGGCTAGATACCATGTAGTGCTAGATAGCCATGTAGAGGTAGCGCCTTATAGAGAGATACCGACCATATCAGCTTGGCATAAGGAACCTCTAGGTGACTAATGAAAGGACGATGAACCGGTGAAACCCAAGGGGCAAGCCCCAAGAGACTAAGGTTAGAACCCGATGTCCTAGAACCGAATTAGGAAACCGTGCGAGTTCTGTTAAATTAAGATGCGAAGAAAGCCTACAAGTAGGTGGCTTACTGAGTATAATTTTTATACTCATCTCGTTCTCCTTTATTTTTCTCAGGTGTTCCCTGGCCGCTGGTCGAGGTAGAGGAGCGTTTGAGAGATGAACAGTCACAGAGGGGGTCGTTCCGGAGCGTCAGTCCTTTTTCGGTCTTTTAGAGTCTTTTGTATTTCATTTTATATTTGCAATTTCTTTTGTAATAATTAACAAACAAAATTTCTCTCTTTTGTTTTAATTCAAAGTATTTTTTATCTTTTTACTTTGCTTTTCTTTCTTTTATCTTCCTTTTGTTTGTTTTCGATTTCGTCTTTTTAGTCACGATTCGGTTTTCGAAGCCTCGAAAATCGAGTCGTGACATGGCACTTAAAATCTTTGGGCACTCCTTGTATGGAGAAAATACTCATATCTACATTGACCACAAGATCTTGAAGTAGTTTTTTCATCCAAAAAGAACTAAACATGAGATAAAAAAGATGGCTAGAGCTGGTGAAGGACTACGATATAGACATCCAATACCATCCCAAATGAAAACATAGTCATTGATGCCATAAGCTGCACGACGGCCCACTCGTCGGCCATGATGAATAGAGAGACACGAGTGCAGATAGATTTTAAGCATGCGGAGATAGCAGTGATGAGCAAAGGAGTTGTAGCACAGATGGATCAACTGACAATCTATCCTACATTTCGACATTGGATTATGGAATCTCGACTAGGGGACCTCATTTAGCAAGGATATTTTTAACAGTTAACAATAGGTTTTGTGGACGATTTCTCCAAGTCGACATATGTTAGTCTGCTATCTCAAGGACGATTATGTGTGCGATCGATGGAAGAGCTAAAAAGTGATAGATGAGAGGCTTAAACTTCCCAACTTTTCTTGAGTTTTCGTAATTTTAACTCCCTTACAGACCAAATCTTATGAAAATTTTATGGTTCTAGAAACTAGACCCAATCAGGATTCTGTGGAAGAAAATTTGAGGTAATTTGAATATTGGAAGCTCGAGAACGGAAGTCCTGAATGTCGACAACGAGGTAAGTAGTCACCTTGAACTTTTCTTAAGAAATACTTGTAGCAATCGCTTGGGTTTTCATATGAACCCTAAATAAAATACAAATTAAGGATATATGAAAGAAAAACTCAAAAAACCATGAGTTAAGGCTCTAAACTTATCAAATTACTCGAGATTTAAGTAACGTTAAAACAACCCACTAAATGAACTCCTCTGCCTATGAAATTCTAATGTTGAGAGTATTAACCCAACATTGGACTCTGAATCAAGTAACCCAAATTTAAATTTCGTGGAACTTATTTTATGTTTGCGAGTATTAACTTAACACAAATATTAAAAGCAACAATATATTAAATATTTTAAAAGGTCAAACTATTGTTAAAGGTTTATAAAAATATTATCTATTTGTTAGAGGTTTATATCCACGTGAAAGGGGCCAAATAAGTAATCCCTCATATTCTTGATAGTTTGGCATCTTAACAAAGTGACACGAAAACGGATAACATTTTTCAATATAAAAAGTTCCCATCAAACAAGATCATTCAATATAGGCCATGCTAAAGTGATAGTGAAAAAAATGTGTAAAACATATAAAGGGAAATTACGAGGTCTAACCTCTAAAGCAGTTGCTTTATTAGATGTAACTTTACGAGCGTCTCGAGCGAATTCCTTTAAAAAATGCAAAATATAATGATTTATATAGTAGAAAATAATAAAGACGTTTGAAGCAAATGAAAAGGATAAAAGAAGAATATGATAAATAATAATGGTAAGAATATACTTTAAAGCAAGACATTAACTAATAATGGTAAGAATATTGTTGGTCTAGTTGTATGATCCTAGCATTTGGTGTGAGAGGTCTAAGAATCTGATTCTTAATTCTTTTGTTGATAAGTAGAATTAAAAGACCTTAATTGTACTTCCATTAAGGTGATATCTTAATAGGTAAAAGACCTTAAGTTCAATTCTTGGAATGCCTCATGGTCTAGAACTTTGACTAAAATAAAAAAGTTCTCTAAAATGAGAGTAAAAGATGAGTGTATGATTCTTGCTTAGGGTGCAAGAGGTCCCAAATCCAATATTCGGAATGCCTCTAATTATTTTTTTTTATTTCACATCCTTTTTTCTTATCCACACCATATGCTGAAAATACGTATTTCACAACTTTTTTAACCATATTTATGATCTTAGGGCCCAAAAAGAATGGTAGAATAAATTGTTTAGCATAGACACAAAAAAACTCAAATGTGTGATGAGAATCCATATGGATAGATGTTTTGGATGTCATGGTGAGATGGTAAATACATGGGTCAGTTCTCAACGAATGTGTCAGAACAAGCCAAGATGGTCGAACTTTATCGAGACTATAAATGATTTCAAAATGCATGGGTTATGTTGTTGGTAACCAAGATGACTATGAGATTCAACGTTGCTTAAGAGAGATCTTGGCATAGAGTAGAAAAAAAAGACGAGTCAGATGACTTAACCTAGTCTAAAGGCATGTTGGATAGAGTCGCAAATGATTGAACATGCACACACAAGAGGAGTGTGTGATAAAACAAGTTTGGATTCCACACCAGTTGTGTTCAGTTGGTGAAGGAAAACCTCGCCTAAGGTTTAACAAAGCTACAAAATCGAGCAAAAAATGTGAATTGGGCTTGAGCTCCCCCAAAGCTTTTCGTAAGTGTGTCAAGATCACAATGCAGCATGGTTGAAAAAGTATGACGTGACATTAAACATCAAATTAAATGAAGAAAATAATTATGATACTCTTATGAAAAGTAAATTTCGAAAGATAAAAAGAAAAAAATTAGGGCCTTCATGGAAACCCCTACTATTTTTTTTTTCTTTATTTCATGTCCTTCTCTTTTATATATAGAAAAATACTTATTTCACAACTTTTTTAATCATATTTTTAATGGTAGGCTGAAAAAGAATGGTAGAATAATTAGAAACCTGATCTAATAATATATTAATTGATTTTAATGTGTTGAAACACTATCAAGTACAAAACTAAAAATACGAGGATAAATTAGTTGTTTTCAAAGTTTTAAAGGTATAGGAAGATAATATTTATTTTTTAAAATTTAGATTTATTACACACAAATTTTGTAAATATTTGTGGTTTCATGATCAAGTGATTAGGACATTGAACTTGGAATCCAATAAATTGAGTTCAAATCTCAGTGAGACTTATTTTTATGTTTATTTACGAAAATGAAAATCTAACCGGTGGATTTTAGCGACCACTGGGATACTAAAAAAATATTGATTTTGATCAATTCATCAATTCACGTCTATCCATGTGTTTGTGTGTTCATGATTGATGACTAAAACTATCCAATTATAAAACTTATATTATGGAATAACTTCAAAGGTTTTTTTTTCTCTTCTCTATGGATATTAAATCTTCCCCATGGATTTGTTAATATCCTCTTTCTTTATTAATAAAATAATGACTATACATTTAATAAAACATAAAAAATAATTTTGATATATGGGCATTTGGTCTAGTAAAAATAATGTTGATATATGGGCATTTGATCTAGTGGTATGATTCTTTTTCTGGGTGCGAGACGTCTTGGAATGCCCCTCACAGTTAAAGTTTATCTTTTTTATAAAACTTTTCCAAGAAAATTTTTAATTTTAAGATGTTATTTGTAGGGTTGCAATAAAAGGAAGTTTTTTAAGATGTTATTTGTAGGGTTGCTCTAAAAGGAAGTGGTACTGACTTAGTCTTGAGAAAAATGATGAACAAAAGAAGTGGTTAATAGAATATAAGTCTTTGGACGAATGATTTGTAGAGTTTGCATATAATATAGTAATTGAAAGTACCTTTCATTGCTCTCCTTTGCTTGTTATTCCTTATAATATTTTAATCTATTTACACCTTTGGTTTTGCTTGTTATTTCTTCTAATATTTTTGTGAGTGAAGCAGTACAATAAAGGCAGATTTGATCAAAACCTTTTACAAAAATGTAAAGATTGAGAAACAAAATTTTAAACTTGTTTCAAGAATTAATAAAGGACGAAAAGAACACATTTTTCAGATGATTGAGTTTGGATACATTTTCGCAAGGAGTGATTTGAAAAAGAAACAAAGTTACATTCAAGAGGGAATCACCCTTACAAAGTTCTTGAAAGAATTAATAACAATGCCTATAAAATTGATCTTACTATCAATGTCGCTTACTTGAGTTATTTTGATGTAGTTATGATTTTCCTAATTTGAGTACAAATAATTTTAAAGAGGGGAAGATGATATGGATCAAGGTGTTCCAAATGTTTCAACTAGACCTATTACACAATCCAACACCAAGAATATTCAACGAGCATTCATTCTTCATCCTCAAAATTGGATAGGCTCTATTCAACCTCCATTCCATGTGATAAAAGTTGATTTGATTGAGGAACTACCATTTGGAGCTTCGAAAGTAAATATTTGCACAGGATCAAGTTTTTATAAATAGCACTTGATTGATAATTTATTTGCATACACTTTCTTTATTATTTTAATTCCTTAACTTCTTGTAGTTGCAAGAGCAAAAAGGTGAGAACTTACTTGGTAAAAAGGAGAATTTATGTGAATAAAATTAAGCTCTAAACCAGGCTTCCCCCTTTAAAATTTGAGCATCATCTTTGTCATTTCTAAGTTTCATGCAATTCTTATGGTAGATTGCATCCGAGTCGTTCAATCAAGTCTTAATCAAGATCAATTGTGGAGTGACTCAATTTAGAAGAAGGTTTCAAATCTTGCTTCTAGATCTTTTACCTTAAGAGGTAATCTACTTTTAACTATCTCTTGGTTGATCCAAGTTTTGTATAAGAATGTGTAATTTCTTTGATTCAAGGGTTTTGCTTCAAAAAAAAAAAAAAAAGCTTGGATTGTTGGGCTGAGGATTGGGTTGCCTTATCACCCACGCGCCAAAGTTTGCTCCCATCCACAACCAACTCCTAGTTAACTGAAAAAAAAATGTAAACATGGAATAAAAAGTCAATAAATAGCCTACTTGTAGGCTCTTAATGGAAACCTTAAGCTAGGATGTTATCTCTTATTGAGTTATCAAGGTCTTGGCACTTAGAGCTTATATTCTTATATTTAGTTCTCTTCCCGTTAACACATGAGTGGTGTTATCATGATCATATCATCCTGCTATTAAATTCTGATGTTGTGTATCTCATCTAAGTGGGGGAAATAGGAGGCCCTCCTTATCATCCTACTCATGATACATACGGCAGGGCATCCCATATAAAAGATGAATAGGGGCATTGTTGCACACCAAGTGGTGGGAGATAACGGTCACTTTTGGGTATGAATCCTAGCAACCTTATTTACCATTGTATTCAATTGATCCTAGGTATATTCTTTGTTTTGCATGGAATATTGTATTATGATTTTAGGTGAGAATTGTGTGCCATCCTTATTAATTTAGAACCTGTTAAGATTAGGGAATTTTGATTAGGATGTTTCATTACTAAATTTTGACCTAACCCACCCAAGAGCTTAACAGACTACCACGACTTACAACCATAGTAAGAGTTCCACTTAAGTTGCGAGTAGTGTGACTAGTATCAATAGGTGCCCCAGTACCACCTTTCTTACCGGTAATGAGAATAGAAGTTTTAGAAGAGAAGTATAGGCCCCAGTTGTGGACCTTTGGGAGGTGTTAGCTAACCCCCAGGTGAAATACCATATAGTCTCATAAGGAACATGCACGAGGTAGCGCCTCAAGGAGTGTCACCAGTCATTCATAGCGCAACATAACGAACTACAAGGGTTTAGATTATAAGGACAAAGGCCAGAATTTACCCTAATGGAAAGACTCGACCCAAACATCCTAGAGCCAAAGAAAAAGTTTGTGGAAAATTGTTATGCTTAGAATGTAATGAGAGCTTACAAGTAGGTGGCTTATTGAGTATAATTTTTATATTCATCCCTTGGTACATTTTCTTTTCAAGAGTGTGATAGCTACCGGTCGAGGAAAAGGTGGGTTTGGGAAATGTGGATGGTCTCAAGAGGAAAGCAGTCCTGGGGAGTCTATCCTTTCTTCTTTTCTTTCACAAACTTTCATGTTTCTTCCTGGTTAAAAACTAGTCAATGATTTGATACATTAGATTGAAGCTTTCTTAATGTAATGGATCAGATAAAAAATAAAATATAAAAAAAAAAAAAAATTTGTGGTCATCGGTGAGATCGAAAACTCCAGCGAATGCTGGAGTTTTCGTTCGCACCCCGACCCATGAAGCGTGCCCGACGTTGGGATCACCACGATAACCAAACCTGATCCTTAACCAAGCCACCTGCAAGAAAGAAAACGAAAATTTAAAACAAGAAAAGGAAATCAAGGACACCAAAATTAAATATAAAATCAAAGTCAAATGTTACAAATAGGAATTACAAATATAAAATGAAATACAAAAGACTCTAAATATGAAAACGGACAAAGGACTCTAAATGACCGACAAGGGGCTGACGCTCTGGAACGACACCCCTCTATGACAGTGCAGCTCTCGAACACCTCCCCGTATCGACTTGTACCTGAAAAAAAGGGGAAGAAAGGGGTGAGTATAAAAATATACTCAGTAAGCAACCTACTTGTAGGCTCTTTTCGCATCCTTATCTTAGTAGGTATACACGGTCTTATCTCTGGGTTCTAGTGAGTGCGAATCACGCTACAACTCTATTTTCTGTATTTTAGGAGGCTTGCCCATCTTATGCGGTGAAATGATCAGTGTCTTGAGGTGAGGGGCGACTTTATAAGTAAATCTGAGGGGATCGTATGGCTGGATCTAAATACGTGACTCTCTCTAAACATCATCCATGGAGGTTAGCTGACGACCCTCACATGAGACCATACATCCACTAAATTCAGGGTGCAACCCCCTGTGTGCCGGTCAGCTATTGAGTCATCCTATGTGGCTCAACGTCCCCCCACTCAAGGACGGGTTTCTACAGCCCAGGAGTCTTATTCAGAAGACCCCTTAGCTATCACCACTAGGTCTAGGCACCTATCACACTTCCTTATCCAGATCTGCCAAGCTCAACGATCTCTGTACCGAAGCTCTGTCTCGACAGTACGGTATCGGAGCAGAGAGGGAAGTGGAGGTTTTGATGACACTATCCACACTGCTCAACTCTAGCGGGCTACCTATAGTTACCGTGGTGACCTACTATTCTTTCTAGGGTGGAACTTGGTGGCTTAGACTTGGATTCATGCATCTCTAGGATTCTCGTGCAAGGTCTCACAAACCTATTAGGTTTTGAATTCTAGGCTCTGGATCTGCCGGTAATCGTTTCGCGGGTCTAAATGCACGGTATTCTAGAGGTCCTCCAATCTAGGGTCTCATTTAGCCTACTTAGTTACAAGCACCCTAATCTAAGCTCATAATTTCTTCCTACTCATCACGAAAGATAACACAAGCAATCATCATGCATAGGAGTTAACATGCAGCAGTTCATGCAATATTATCAAACATGCTCAACGGGAAGATAACGTCCGTCTTCATCCAGAGCACAGATTTCACAAGTTTCTCATCCTTCTAATGCATACATACATTATCAGAATCTCAATCTAAAAACAGTTTACATAATCATTCATATCTAGAAGTCATAGATTTTCTTATTTATTTCATTTTCATGGTTAGGTTCGGCTAGCTAAGTTTATGGGAATGATAGCATGCATGCTTATTCCAAGCGGTTCCTACAAGTACTGCTTGTGGGAACCCAAATGGCTACTTACTTGGTTGACGCGTGCCTTCCCAAGCTCGAATTTATTTGCCGGAAAAGGTTCAAAAAATTCTGGAATTTTCTTGATAAGTCCTAATTCACATAAAAATAAGATCAGAGTTGAAATCGGGGCGAAAGTCAAGCAAACGGAGGGAAAAAGGTCACTCACGCACCTACACGTGCGCTGACACGCTCTGGAGGGTGTACTACGCGCGAGCGACTTCCTGCGCAGTCGCGGGCCAGTGGCCGGATCGGTTCGGTTCGTGTGGTTCGGACTTAGGCCGACCCAGTTGCGCGCGCCTGATACGCTTCTTCAGCCCACGGTCGCCACGTGTCGCTCGTCGGTCCTGTCGTGCTCCTCCGTACGCCGGCCGACACGTGGCGGGGATGCCTCCTCTCTCCTCCTGCGTTTTTCCAAATTTTCCAGAAACATGAGTTTTGGCATTTTCTTCCAATTTTTATATCTTCCAATCCGTAATCCGAATCAACAAGTTCTCTTCACGAATATTGTAGATCTCATATTCTATTTCTACAATATATTTTCTTGTATTTTTTTTTTGGTAATCATAGGTCTTATTATTTGAGTTCGAATTTGGAGAAAAATACGAATTCTTACCGAAAATAGCATTTTCTTGAAACTCCGATTTTCGTCCAGAAACTTCAAGAGACCTGTGTGAATCTTATTTGAGTTACATACCTCAAAAACTCCAGATCTAAAGCTCAAGAAATTCCTCAGATCTAGATAAAATCGAAACACGAAGTTCGGAATCTTACTTTGTCCGTTCTCGAATTTTCTTGCTGGAATGAGTGGATCTTGTTGGGTTTTATGTCCTAAAACTCATAGTTTGTAAACAAAAACATATTCTATTTTCAATAAAGTTATTATTGTTGTTTATTCAGTAAAGATTGTTATTGAATAAAGTGAACTTTACGATCATTAATCTAAATCCAATAAACTAAGAACACTCTGGCTATAGTATGATTACTTGAACTATATATAATAAGAGTGGATCAAGTTCAAGTACATAGTCAAAATGATCTGTAGTATAAGGATAAGGCTGAGTACCTTATTCTGGGGATACTATGGATGTATAAACAATGTGATCACTAAACTGTACATGTGGAGACATGTGAATAGGATGTCCTATGCAATGAGTATTGCATAAGATCGGACCATGAAGAAAAACACTCTCACTTTATAATGTCGTTTACTGTTGAGACTGATTTTCTTTTCATTCGATGACCTAGGTAACTCGATCTTAATTCTTAGCTAACCATGAACTTCTGTTTATTCAGAATTATCCTTAGATTTGCATGGATGAGAGTGGCTCGAGTGGCTCGAGTTTGCCGACTCAGTAGGCCTCCCATTTCAGGGGTAAGATTGGGTGAATAGCTGGAGATGTGGGGTGCAAGATGGAATTCGTTCCTACCCACTTTTAGGGATAGAAGAGAGGTAGTTCCCTTAAGTACTGACTCCAGGTCTTGAACAAGGGGCCCCACCCACTCATTTGCGTGAGAGGGATTCGGTTTACTGGTTTGACCACAAACCAATTGTTCATAAGAGAATCAGTGGGGCATAAGGAACAAGAAGCAACTTCAAGGGTAAAACGGCTAATTGATCCAGCTTTAGCTACGAACGACCTGTGAAGGATCGACTTAGTAATCATGATTATATCAAATGGACAGAAATATATCTATGAGGGGAGTGCAACCACTAGGCTATAGTGGAGTGCCCTAGTAGTTAACGAGTATTGTTCATTAACAAGGTTAATGAGTTTAACCGATTAATCTTGGATCGTTGGAGCCAATGATCTATAGGTCCATTAGGTCCCTCTGCTAGCTCATATCAGACTAAACAATAGAACAGTGTGACGAGTGAGTTCGAAGTGTTCGAATTCAAACTAGGGAATATGCGCTACATATATACGATATATTTAACCGCATTTTTTTTATTTACGAATTAAACAAAAAGAGAGAATTTGAGATATTTAAATAAGTTTTAAATATTTTAATAAAATATGTGTCGGAATTGATTGGGATTGGCTGTTGAGTTAATATTAAAATTTAATTAATCCTTAAAGTTTTAAATATTTTAATCAAATATGTGTCGGAATTGATTGGGATTGGCTTTTGAATTAATATTAAAATTTAATTAAATAGTTTAATTAATCCTTTAATATTGCTTTAATTTGAAATTAATTATTCAAATTAATTGTTGAATTAAAATGAAGAAAGTCAAAATGTTGACTTCATTTAATGAAAAATCCATGTTAGTGGAATTTTGAGGTGTCAAAATTTGGTTTAATCAAACTTACATGCTTGCCAAATAAACCCCACAAGTTTGAGTGAAATTTTGAGTGTCAAAATTTGGTTAACTCAAACATGCATGTTTGCCACATAATCCCAAACATTTGAGTGGAATTTTGAGTGTCAAAATTTGGTGATCTTAAATTTGCATGAACATGCAAACATGACTCTATAATTAGAGTGATCATGGTATATGAAAGGTCTTCTTGGTGAAAAACCTTGAGAAAAACCTCTCACAAACACTCTCTTCGTATATACAAAATCCCTCCAAAGTTTAGTCACTCACTGGATTCCACAATCCCGTTCTAAGGTCGGAGGATAGTGGAAAAGACATTAATGGTGGTTCGAAACCGGTTCGTGAGGAAAAAGGAATTTGAACTACAAAAGCGTATTCAAACTCATTAAGTTTTAATACTTATGAACATGCTATAGTTATTTACTATAATTGATGTTCTAAAAGTACCTAAGATCAAAATTGCTTTCTCATGTGTTATATTAACACCATCAGATCCACCATCCAAACTCCTTTTCCAGCATCGAGAGGAGTATTGCTTCGAAGTTTCTTGCCTTGGATTCGATCTCCAACGGCAGTTTGTCTTCTCTACTCTTCCTCTCTCCCAAACCCTAAATTCTTCTCCTCTCTCTCTCTCACTCTCTCTCTTTTCTTTCCCCCTTTTCTTTTCTCTTTCTTCTTAGAGCCCAAACAACTGGACCCCTTAGGTAAGAGTAGGGGCAAAATGACCCTTTTGCCTCTATGTTGTTATTTTATTTTATTTTTATTTATTTATCTAAAAAAAATTGGGTATTACACCTTTACAAGTACTAGGGATAGATTTCGACGTTGCTTACACGTCGTACACTATAAACGGGATTATGGGAGGAGGAGACTCGAAAAAAGGAGGAAAAAGGACATCGGAAGGACGTGACCGATGAGAGACAAAGAGTCGCTGGAAAACTCTCTAGTAATCAGGCGAGGGAGACGAAGTCTGACTTGAGATCCAAAACCCGCTTGGCCAAAGACAGCCGTTGCCTCAGCACAGCCCGGCCCCCACCTCGGTCTAACTTGTCACCCGTGACCTGAAGCTGCAGCCCAAACCCTTTCGGCCCAACGATGTAACCCTCCGCCCACCGAAATAAACCGCAGCCCAATAGCAAAGTTCAGCCCAGCCCAGCCCACCGCAACCAAAACCCTGCAGCCCATCACAACTAGAACCTGCGACCAGAGTCCGACCCGCCCGACAACGCGCGCGCTCAACCTGACGATCCGCGCCTCAATCCGAGACCGCTACACATGCATCGCCCCCTAGTTGTGCCATGTGGCACGTCTGAAGCGCGACACCCCCTCGGCTCCAGCGGCTTCATCGACTAGGCGGCGGCCTCTTAGCTCCAGCGGCTTATTCAGCTCGGGAAACCTTTTTTCGACCTGTTCAACACCATTTCGACCCTCCCAGATCTGAATTCCACCCTGTTTAAGGTAAAATAGGTCATTTTAAGGTCATATTTCACAAATTCAAGTCGGAAATGAATAATGTTTGTGAAATACTAACAAGGTGTTGAATGTTACAATAGGAACCAACCACCAACGGAAGCGTAAGACGTATTCAAGGAGATAGGAGCTGACGTTTATATTTTAGGGAGTACGTCATCTAAGCCATACCAAGTAATTGGCTCACCCGTCATAGGTTACGCGTTGTATGTTGTATGTTGGCACGTGCCTGTGGTTCGCACATGTCATTGGACTGTATGCTAGACTGTTATGCTTGAATACGTAAGCTTGTAAAATGTAAATGTATGCTGTTTACTATGATGTGATGTGTTGTGCTTATGACGTTTTAGTGTTTCTAAATGATTCTGGCATGAATGGTACTATAATTTTGAATGTAAACAGCATGTAATGTATGACATGAAATCACGATACATTGCATAAAATGTAACCCCATTAGGATTATGTATGATACGTAAACTGAAAAAATCAGAAATGATATGTTATGCACGGAAAATGATAGCGGGATTATATTTATTAATGATAAAAGTAGAAATATTGGGGACCTCATGCATTATGTGTGCTCATGCATTGGGGGATATTCCTATTCCATCACAAGGATACAGACGCGTACACCCAAGGGTTGGGGTACGATCGTTATGTTTTACATAGCGCTGCTGTGACGGTTACTAGTTCTAACAGGTGTCCGGCCTAAGGACAGAGTATGCTTGCCCGACAAGGAAAGTGGCCCAACGGTGTGCAAACTGATTGGTGAGTCCATACTCGCACGTATGGGCTGTGTGTAGAATATATGGTACAAATCTAAATTACCCGATAGGATAGCATCGTAGGATGTTAGATTGAAAGATAGGTCCCATCATCTCATTTGCATGTGATTGTTGCATAACCTCGATAGGGGGTCACTTGCTGAGTATTCTAGAAATACTCAAACCTTGTGCATCCCGGGACCGTGGCACATACATGGGTTAGTTTGTTTTCCATTCATAGTATAGGTTAGTATAGGTTGATTTTCCTTTGTATTATTAGCATAGGTTAGTATAGGTTGAATTGTATTCGCATTAATAAATCATAGGTTAGTATAGGACATTTATTTTGGAGTTGTTTTTCTTTTCAGACAAACTTATGTCGCATTTATAATAAGAGCCCATTTAAAGTTAATTCCGTATTAAATGTAAGGTCGTTAAGGTGAATTCCACATTTGAAGTATAGTAATGACCTTAGATTAAATAGATAAAATTTAGGGTCGTTGCAGTTGGAATCAGAGCCCTAGGTTATAGATCTTGTAGACTAGCCTACAAAGTAGGCTTGGCATTTTCCATGGTTCAATCGTCGATGCTCCGTCGTTGTCAGGTACACCTTGCGTAGGATGAGGAAAGGACGAATATTTTTTTTGTTTTTTTGTGATAATATTTAATGTGATTGACTTTAAATATTGAGTATCATGATACTATATGATTCTATGCTATGATGTGATCTTGTGTCAATGAATGTCTTTATGTTACAGCATTTACGTTTTCTTTTCCTAGAATTATATAGTACAATGTAAGTAATGTTATAAGTAAATCATAGACTTAGATAGAATTATTTTCTTGGTTTCTAGAACCATGCCGCACAGAGGGCGTAGAAGAGGTAGAAGAGGGAGAGGACGACCTCCCATTTAGGAGATGGGAAAGAAGAGAAGCCGAAAGAACCTCTTCCCAAGAAAGGTCGACTACTAGACCCTATGCACTCGAACTACCACTAAGGGAACCTCCCCTACAAGTTGCACCCCCTCCTGAAAACGCACCTCTCCCACAAGCTGCACCCCCTCCTAAAAACACACCGCCCCCTCAAGCTGCACCATAGGCTGGATTAGACCCCGCCACACGATTGGTGTTGGAGTCACTCTAGACGACGACACAAACGATGTTGGCCACACAACATGCCACATTGTTGGCTACATAACATGTTGCAGCGATGACCACACAACCAGCCAATGCGACAGCCACACAACCAGTCGATGTGGCGGCCACACAACCGGCCAAAAATCTGCAACTAGATAAGGGGGCGAGTTGGCTAAAAGACTTCAGACAGTATGACCCCCGTCCATTCGTCAGTTCAAAGGAAGATCCCACAGCAACTCAGATGTGGATCGCAACCATGGAAATGACCTTTGAATCAATGAGATGCCCTGAGGACCATAAAGTAGCATGCGTGTCATATGTACTGCAAAAAGACGCAGAAGTGTGGTGGGCGGATAACAACGTGGGAAACCTTTAAGGAAGCCTTCCTGAAATACTACTATCCAAGGGAAACCCGTATAAAAAAAACAGCAAGAATTTAACCACCTGACCCAAGGGGAACACACTGTGGATCAGTACGATCAGGAATTCATGAGATTAAAGAAGTTCGCACCATCACTAGCAGACATTGAAGAAATAGACGGAGAAATTTTTGTTGGGGTTGAACCTGAAGGCCCGCCACTTGTTGGAGGAATTTAACCCAAAAACTTACAAAAAGGCCTTGAGGACGGCCAAGGCCCTAGAGGAACCTCTAGAGGAGAAAAACCTCGAGCCAACGGTTGTCGTTGGACAGAGACGACCCGTCGAGGCTGGACCCACGAAATTTCAACCGCCACTTCAAAGGCCTCGACATCAAGATAGATGACCTGCTCCGCCCCCAATAGCCCGATACCTAGTACCAAAAAAACCCCTGTGTCGCGACTGTGGAAAACAAAATTGGGGCAGATGTATGGTAGGCTCTGGTGTGTGTTATAGGTGCGGTCGTGCAGGTCACTTGCCCAAAGCTTGCTCTATAAGGGACATGGGAAACCCAAGGGAACCCCTTAGAGGTCCGATCATTCGAGAACCCACCATGCAAACCCACGTACAGACTAGGGCATATGCAACGACCAGTAAAAAGGTGGGAATGTCTTGTACCGTGGTGACAGGTACTCTTTCTATACTAGGATACTTTGCATTGACATTGTTTGATTTCGATTCTACTCATTCGTTTGTTTCTTTACCATTTTTTAGTCAAGCAGAGTTCGCAGTAGAATCCTTATTGCATGTATTGTCAGTCGGAACCCCAACAGGGGTAGACCTAGTTACAGAAAATAGAGTAAAAGATGGACAAGTGGTAATAGCTAGACGAACCATCCAAGTAGACCTAAAAGTAGTAGATATGACGGATTTTGACGTCATACTAAGAATGGACTGGCTAGCCGAAAACTTTGCTAGCATAGACTGGCATAAAAAAGGAGTAGCATTCACACCTCCAAATGGACTTGTCTTTAAGTTTAAAAGGAACCTTCGCAGGCACCACCCCAAAAATAATATCGATGATGAAAGCCAGACGCCTGGTACAACAACGGGGGTGGGCGATTCTAGCCTGTGCAGTGAACACAAAAGGAAAAGAGAAAACAATAGATTCGGTACCCATAGTAAACGAATTCCCAGATGTCTTCCCAGAGGACCTTTTGGGAATCACCCCATCGCAAGCTGTAGACTTCAGAATAGAACTTGAACTAGGAAAGGGACCCATCTCTAAAGCCCCATACTGCACGACCCTAGCAGAACTAAAAGAACTTAAATTACAACTCCAAGACTTAAAGGCTTCATCCGACCTAGTGTACCCCCTTGGGGTGCTGCAGTGTTGTTTGTTAAAAGGAAAGATGGTTCTATGCGCCTATGCATTAACTACAGAGAATTAAACAAGAGGACGGTAAAGAACAAATATCCATTACCACGCATCGATGACCTATTTGACCAACTTCGAGAAGCAACAGTGTTTTTCAAAATAGACCTTCGATCAAGAATTAATGAAGATTAATAACAAAGATATACTGAACAACCTTTCGAACTAGATATGGCTACTATGAGTTTGTAGTAATGTCCTTTGACCTGACCAATGTCCCAGCGGTGTTCATCGAATTAATGAACTGAGTATTCAAGGAGTGCTTAGACACGTTTGTGATCGTGTTCATAGACATCTTGATATACTCGAAAATTGACCAAGAATACCAAGAGCACCTCCGAAAAACCCTAACTATCTTAAGGGAGAACAAGTTGTATGTCAAATTCTCAAAATGCGAATTTTGGCTACGACAGGTTTCGTTCTTGGGACACGTAGTGTCTAAAGATGGAATTTAGTAGATCCCACCAAGATAGAAGTCATCACGAAATGAAAACGTCCAACTACAGTCACTGAGGTACGAAGTTTCTTGGGATTAGTAGGTTACTATCGAAGGTTTGTCCAAGACTTTGCTAGAATAGCCTTGCCTTTTACCCAATTGACAAAAAAAGGAGTACCTTTCGTATGGGACGATACCCTTGTGAGGCCAGCTTTCAAGATCTAAAACAAAGGTTAGTGTCCGCTCCAGTGCTCACGGTCCTAGAAAGCTCTGCGGGATACGTGATCTATAGTGATGTGTCCAAAAAGGGGCTGGGCTGCATACTGATGCAACATGGCAAGGTCGTTGTGTATGCGTCACGCCATTTAAAGGATTATGAAAAAAACTATCCTACACATGATTTGAAGTTAGCAATAGTGGTGTTCACATTGAAATTTGGCGACACTACCTGTATGGCGAAAAGACCCAAATTTACACGGATCATAAAAGTCTGAAATACTTCTTCACACAAAAAGAATTGAACATGAGACAATGTAGATGGTTAGAGCTGGTAAAAGATTACGACATAGATATCCAGCACCACTCTAGCAAAGCAAACATAGTCGCAGACGCACTAAGTCGAAAAACAGTACACTCGTCAGCCCTCGTCACAAGGGAGCCACGAGTGCGAGCTGATTTTGAACGAGCTGACATAGCGGTAGTAACCAAGGAGGTTATAGCCCAAATAGCCTGACTGACAGTGCATCCCACGCCCAGACAAAGGATCATAGACTCATAACGTGAGGACCCTAGCCTAAACAAAATTCTAGACCAGTTGACAGTAGGCCTAATGGACAACCTAATTGAAGCACACTGTAAATTTGTCAAGGATGGACTATTATGTCAAGGATGTTTATGTGTCCCAGTTGTGAACGAAATAAAGAACGAAATCCTAACTGAAGCACACAACTCACCGTTCTTGATACATCCAGGTTGTACAAAGATGTATCAAGACCTAAAACAACACTTCTGGTGGCAGAGTATGAAAAAGGATATCGCGGAATACGTGAGTAAATGTCTGATGTGCCAACAAGTAAAAGCCTCTAGGCAGAAAACCGCCGGACTACTAGAACCTTCAAGTATACCTGAATGGAAATGGGAAAATATTGCTATGGATTTCATAGTAGGCTTACCTAAGACACTAATGGGTTACACAGTAATTTGGGTAATTGTCGATCGACTGACAAAGTCGGCACACTTCCTACGAGGTAAGACAACATATACAGTAGACAACTGGGCTCAACTATATGTGAAAGAAATTGTGAGGTTGCATGGAGTCCCAGTATCAATAATGGCGGATCGAGACCTGCGTTTTACGTCGACCTTTTGGCCCGGACTCCAAAAAGTGTTGGGTACTCGCCTCAACTTTAGCACTGTCTTCCACCCACAAACTGATGGCTAAATGGAATGATTAAACCAAATCCTAGAACACATGCTTCGGGCATGTGTTATGGATTTCACGGGGAGTTGGGACACTAAACTACACTTGATGAAATTCTCATACAACAACAGTTTTCAAGCAACAATCAGGATGGCACCGTTTCAAGCGTTATATGGAAAACAGTGTAGATCCCCATTATGCTGAGACAAAGTAGAAGAAAGAGAACTGGTAGGACCCGAGCTGGTCTACATCATCAACGAGGTGGTACAAAAAATTAGAGCAAGGATGCGCACCGCACAAAGTAGGCGAATGTAACGACCCAAAATTTTATACTTAATTTAAGGTCGCTACTGTATACATACCATACACATTGAATGCGGAAGACTTCATTTAAATTCCATAAAACATAACATTTATCTTAAAACATAGCCATGGACTTACGTGTTTCGAAAACATCTTTAAAACGACACAACAAAAGACTCGAAATAAAATAAATAAACGTTTAAGTTTAAAACATCCTATTCTATCCTAAGTCTAAGAAAATAAATGCCACTATCCTATGCATGTGCCATGATCTCGAGTTGCGATGCCGTCGTCAGCCGTACAGGAATGTCTTGCCTTAACCTGAAAAATGTAGTAGTACATGGCTTGAGTATTTAAAGAAATACTCAGTAAGTGACCCCACTATTGGGGTTAAATGCAACAATCACATGCAATGAAATGATGAGACCTATCTTTTGTTTCGTTTCGTTTCATTTCATTTCATTTCGTTCCGTTTCGTTTCGTTTCGTTTCGTTTTCCCTACGGTGTAATCCTAACAGGTAATCGTGGACGTGTACCATATACTCTACACGCAGCCCATACGTGCGAGTATGGGCTCACCAGCTAGTTCGCACACCGTTGGGCCACTGTCCCTAGCCGGTGGGCATGCTCTGGGGGCCCATCGAGACCCGTTAAAACTAAAACCGTCACCGCAGCGCTATGCAGGGCATAACAATCGTTGTCCTGCCATTTGGATGTACGCGTTCGTACCCTCGTGATGGGATAGGGGTATCCCCCCCAAATGCATGATCACACAATATGCATGAGGTCCCACTAGTCCTACGGTCATCATTTAATGAACATAACCCCGTGTCACGTTTTCATGCTTACGTGTCATTCTCATTCTCATTTCGTTACATATCATACATATTCCTAGCGGGGTTATGTATCATGCAATTTACCGTATTTCATGTTATACAATTCATTCAGTTACATTTCAATACTCATACAACAAGCCATAATCGTACAAGGGTCACACATCGTCACATGCATTCATATCACATCAACTAAGCAGCATAAATAACATACATTCACGTTCACATGATTTCGTACTTAAGCACCATAATCTAGCATCAATGTATCATATCATAACCAAGTCAATAATGTAAACACTTCATAGTCATATCGTTCTCTAACTTACCATAGCCTTAACGTTCTTATACCTATCACAGACATATCATTACGTGATGTACCTTAGTCGTATCGTCACAAGAAGGTACTCTAATGCTATCATTCCATCAATCTATCACAAACCTATCCCTTTCTACCCATAACCTAACCGTATTCTTTCATCAATCTCTCCTATCCGTAGCACTCCGGTATGTAACCTAACTCCAACGTTTCATGAACGTATCTTACTCCTATCGTTACATTTCGTTTTGTGCATCCTTCTCGTATCCTATCTCAAATATCTCCTAGAGCACATCGTACCATAATTATTATCATACAATCCACATATTATAACATAACATAACATATAGGAAGCATATCGATCCACAGACAATTCACACATATCAATATATATGACAAGTGCTGAACCACAGGGCACGTGTCAACATCAAATATAACCATGCCGATAGTAGGGTCACTTACCTGGCTCGCTTAAGTCATTGCCACAAATATATCTTTAATGAAAGTTCGATTCCGTCCTTTGAAATCCGAGTCAACCTATATGAGCTCATGACATCAGTTTCAAGTTTTATCTCTGTAAAATTATTACTCTAATTTAGATTGGCATTGGCATCTTAAAATTGTGATCTTTTCTGGACAAAATTTAAAGGAGCTCACTGCCCTCTGATGAAAATTTTGAATGTTTTCTGTTACACAAAATTGAAAGGACCGTCTCATATTTCTTGTTAAATACTGTTTAACAAATCTTTCCGTACTCTCCCTCCCTCTGTCTCTCCCTCATCTTTTTCATTTTGTAAATAGGTTTTAAAATTGAAAGGAGCTCACTGACGTCATATTTACTTGTATTGTTAAATACTGTTTAACAAATTTTCCTCAATCTCCCTCCCTCTCTCTCATCTTTTTAATTCTGTAAATAGGTTTTTCACTTGTGTAAACAGATATTACTAACCAATTTTAAGTACAGGCTACAATCTTTTAGTTTATAGATTTGCCACCTAAAATTTTATTAATCTAACTTGTAACCTTATTTTGTATAATTAAAATGCTAACAAAAATCTAATAATTGTATATGGGATCTAATTATTACAACTGCTAAGATAGGAAAGAAGATTTGATCCTAAATTAATTTCTTATCATCCTAACTACAAAAGGAAATGGAAATCTAAGATGGGATTTTACCGTAATAACTGACCAACTCTGGATTGATCTGTTGAATGCCATTTTACTTCTCAAGTCTGACATTGTTGTTTTTCTGTTTCTTTCTTTCTTTTTTTTCAATTGGCTTAAGAGGGGTGGAGGAGAGATAATTGTGGGAAGGGATGAGAGGTTAGTGGAGAGGGGTGGGGAAAGTTTTTTTTTTATTTTTTTTATTTTTATTTTTAATTAATTAATTAATTTATTATTATTATTATTATTTTAACTATTTTTTTATTTGTTTATTTGTTTATTTATTTTTGAGCTATTACAATGAAAGAGCTACGCCGATGTTCGGCGGAACTTAGAGTTCGAAGAGGGAGACCCAGTGTTTCTAAAAGTAGCTCCTATGAAAGGCATTCTAAGATTTGGACATAAGGGAATGCTAAGCCCCCGCTTTATCGGACCTTTCGAAATCCTAGAAAGAATAGGTTCAGTAGTATACAAACTAGCCTTACCACCTTCACTCTCGAGCGTACACGATATATTCCATGTGTCCATATTGAGAAAATATATTACAGACCCTACGCACGTGATAGACTACAGACCCCTCGAGATCAAGTTATCAAGAGAAATCAATTAAACTCCTAGCTCGGGAAGTGAAAGCCTTACGTAATAGAAACATAGGTTTCGTCAAAGTATTGTGGCGAAACCACCAAACCGAGAAAGCGACGTGGGAACGAGAAGAGAAAATAAAAGAAAAATATCCCAAATTGATCTTGGAGTTCGAGACTTTCAAGGACGAAAGTTCTTTTTATGGGGTAGATAATGTAAATGATGAGATAATAATAATAAAATTAAAAAAACATTAAAAATTAAAAAATATGCAGTCATCGGCGAGACCGAAAACTCTGGCGTTCACACACGACCTACGAAGCGCACCCGACGTCGAGATCACCACGAGAACCAAACCACCTGTAAGAAAGAAAATGAAAAAACGTGAGAGTTTGAGAAAGAAACCTTTGTCGCTCCGGCGAAGCCAAACCATACGAAATCGACTTCGAATTCTCCGATCTATACCACAAAAATAATCCCAGAGACCTTTACAAACACCGGAGATAGATTTCGACATTGCTTACACGTCGTACACCGTTGGGTAAGGAAGAAAGAACATCGGATTTCCGAACCCTCTCAAATCTGAGAGTGTTAGGCCCTTACGAACCAAACAAACACCATAAACGGGATTAGAGGGATGAGGAGACTCGAAAACAGAGGAAAAAAGATGTCAAAACGACGTGAACGAAGAGAGAGAGACAGTCGCCAGAAAAATCTCTAGTGATCAGGTGAGGGAGACGAATTTCAACCCAAGCTCTGACACTCACGTACGAATGACGACATCATTGTTCAGGCCATGAAAACTCAGTAAGGATAGTTGCATTTTCTATTCAAGTTGTAGTCCTTAGGTTAGTCAAGGCATTCTCATTATTTTAAAATTAGTGTTTTTCATTTTCATTACTCTATTGATCTTTAGTTTCATTTGAAATTAATTTGGTGAATATTTAAGTCCATAGTGAATACTTCTATACAAATTTTTGCACATATTAGGCATGTAATAGTGACACTATTTTAGCAGGGCGGTTACAATTTAGTTGGGTTTGATATTTATGCAAGTGTAGAAATGAACAAAAGTTAAGTGTGGATATATTCATTTAATATAATTTCAAATGACGTTACGAACTTAACTGTTTAATATAGAACCTTTAAAACAAAACCAAGAAAACGATACAGCAAAAAATAAAAAATAAATAAATACATAATGTAGCATTTGAAACAAAAAAGAAAAATAATTCAATGCCCTTTTCTAACCTCTATATAAATTATATTATGGGATACACATACGTACAAACATATCCTATGCTCATGATATTCAACGTGTATGAGATTCTGTAATTTCAAATCATAGTTATAATTATGATGCACATCATACATCCATTTCGTTCATGACATAACTCTCCTACGAAGTTGCTTGGAAAGGTATATAAAAAAATCATAGAAAAGTTGTACAAGTATACAGTAGCATATGATAAGTAAATGATCATATCAATCAATGGAAACTACAAATGAAGAAGTATACAGTAGCATATGATAAGTAAATGATCATATCAATCAATGGAAACTACAAATGAAGCATGGGTAATATGAACTATGGGTGTGGTTGATTTCACTAAGTGAATGAGAACTATAATAAATTGTAAACACTATTATATCGAAAGTATGGAGGAGGGATGTAAGTTTCAGCTACTCGTTAAACACAAATTGATTTAGTTGTGGATAATGGAGGAGGGATGTAAGTTTCAGCTACTCGTTAAACACAAATTGATTTAGTTGTGGATAATGGAGGAGGGATGTAACTTTCAACTACGTATTCTTTATTAATAGCAACAACTTTATACGTTGGCCTATTCTCTTCGCCTAATACCCTAAATATGTGCTGATAAGCTTAAGAGAGTCAAGTCCTTCTCCCGACTGTTTCTCAACTAACTCTTTTCCTTCTATTGCTACTAGAATAGTGAAGGATCATCCGTCCTTCATCCATGCCTAGACTTTGAATTCTTTAAATTTCTTTCTTTTAGTCGGGATAATTATTATTCTTTTAGGTTTATTTTTGTTAGGACCCATTGATAATTATTAGACGCTATTCTCTCCAATATCTCAGAAGCTTCGTTATAAGTTTTTATAGAATGGTTTTGTTTGTAGAGGCATCTGCCACTTGCTTTGTGGTGTTAGAAGGTTTTCATTTGTATGCGATGAGGTATTTTGTTATTGGGAAAGTTTCTCAGGATTCCTTGAATTTTTCTCATGCCTCAATCAACGTCTCATCATCATATTGTTGAAAGGCTACTACTTAATTTATGAATTTGACATTTTTGGTATGTGGAAAATACTTGATTAAAAACTTCTCGGCCAAAGTGTTCGCTGCGTTAATTGTTCCAAGGGACAAAGTCTTTCACCAAGATTTTTCGACGTCCCTTAATAAATAGGAAAATAGACTTAATCTGATCCATTCTTTGTTAGCTCCCTGAAATTTGAACGAGTCACTTACACCTATATATGATTTTAAGTATAAATAAGAATCTTCGAAAGGCAACCAATGAAATTTCTCAAATGTTTGCAACATTTGGAGCATCATTTGTTTTAACTTGAACATGTCTAACTTGCAATTCATCATTGGTTTTTTTTTTTTTTCAAGATCAAATAGAAACTCTACTCTAGAGGTATTGTTCATGCACTCCCTAATTGCTCCGGTCTACTATCAACCGTTGCGCTTTCTCTTATACCTAACTTGTGATTCTACAAAAGAAATTGAGATAAAAAAAAAATCAGTTAACTCTCCGACAACGACACTAAAAACTTGATCACTTATATAAATGTAAATATAAAGTATCACAAGTAGTAAGTAATAAATAAATTATCGATTTCATAGAAAGTTTATTGAATCCTTTACTGAATCAATTGAGAACTACTAGTCAAGCATGGGTAACATCGGTGTTGCTAATTTCACTTAGCTAATAAACACCATAATAAAATTAAACTATAATACTAAGAGTATGTTATAGCAAATATGAGTTGTTAAACACAAATGGATTAAGCTAAAGATAATGGATGAGGGATATAACTTTCAGCTACATATTTTTATTAATAGCGACAACAAGGTTATGCGCTGGTCTATTCTCTTCTCAAAGTACCCTAGCAGGTTGACTAAGTACCCTAGCAGGTTGACTATTGGATATGTAATAGCCCAAAAATAAATAAAGAAATAAACGAATAAAAATAATTATAAAAATGGTTAAAATTATAATAATAAAAAAATTAATTAATTAATTAATAAAAAAAATAAAAAAATAAAAAAATAAACCTTTCCCCACCCCTCCCCACTAACCTCTGATCTCTTCCCACAATTATCTCTCCTCAACCCATCTATGCTCCAAAAAAAGAAAGAAACAGAAAACCTGCACAAAAAAGAAAGAAACAGAAAACAACCATGTTCAGATTTGAGAAGAGTAAAATGGCTTTGAACAGATGGCAGATTTAGAGATTTTTGTCGGTTATTACGGTAAAATTCTATCTCAGATTTCCTTTTCTCAGATCCCATGTTCAATTGATTAGATTTTTGTTAGCATCGGATCGAAGTTAGAGGAAATAAGGTTAGAATCAATAAAATTTTAGCTATGAGATCCATAAATATGTAAGATAGTAGCCAAATTAAAATTAACCAATAATATCAGTTTACAGAATGAAAATAAATATAGAATTAGATTATTATCTTATTTACAGATGTTTACAAAACTGAGAATCTATTTACAGAATGGGAATGAAAATAAGGAGGAAAGATTGAGGGAAGATTTGTTAAACAGAATTTAAAAATATAACAGGAGATATCAGATCAGAGGGCATGAAACTCCATCAAATTCTGTCTAACCGTAAATATCAGAATTTTAACAAGGTAAATTAGAGAAATAATGTTGTAGAGTTCAAACCTGAAACTAATGTCATGGGCTCATATAGGTTGACTCGGATTTCAAAGGACGGAATCGAACTTTAATTAAAGATATATTCGTGACAACGACTTAAGCTGGCCAGGTAAGTGACCTTACTATCGGCATGGTTATATTTGATGTTGACACGTGCCCTGTGGTTCTGCACGTGTCATATATATTGATATGTATGAATTGTCTGTGGATCGATATGCTTCCTATATGTTATGTTATGTTATAATATGTGGTTTGTATGATAATAATTATGGTACGATGTGCTCAAGGATATGTTTGAGATAGGGTACGAGAAGGATGCACAAAACGAAATGTAACGATAGGAGTAAGATACGTTCATGAAACGTTAGAGTTAGGTTACATACCGGAGTGCTATGGATAGGAGAGATTGATGAAAGAATACGGTTAGGTTATGGGTAGAAAGGGATAGGTTTGTAATAGATTGATAGAACGATAGCGTTAGGGTACGTTCTTGTGACGATATGACTAAGGTACGTCACGTAATGATATGTCTGTGATAGGTATAAGAACGTTAAGGCTATTGTAAGTTAGAGAACGATATGACTATGAAGTGTTTACGTTATGACTTGGTTATGATATGATACATTGTATGCTAGATTGTTGTGCTTACGTACGAAATCATGTGAACGTGAATGTATGTTATTTATGCTGCTTAGTTGATGTGATATGAATGCATTGACAATGTGTGGCCCTTGTACGATTATGGCTTGTTGTATGAGTATTGAAATGTAACTGAATGAATTGTATGACATGAAATACGGTAAATTGCATGATACGTAACCCCGCTAGGAATATGTATGATGTAACGAAATGAGAATGAGAATGACATGTAAGCATGAAAACGTGACACGGGGTTATGTTCATTAAATGATGACTGTAGGACTAGTGGGACCTCATGCATATTGTGTGATCATGCATTTGGGGGGATACCCCTATCCCATCACGAGGGTACGGAAGCGTACATCCAAATGGCAGGACAACGATCGTTATGCCCTGCATAGCGCTGCCGTAACGGTTTTAGTTTTAACGGGTCTCGGTGGGCCCCCAGAGCATGCCCACCGGCTAGGGACAGTGGCCCAGCGGTGTGCGAACTAGCTGGTGAGCCCATACTCGCACGTATGGGCTGCGTGTAGAGTATATGGTACACATCCACGATTACCTGTTAGGATTACACTGTAGGGAAAATGAAACGAAACAAAACGAAACGAAATGAAACGAAACGAAACGAAAGATAGGTCTCATCATTTCATTGCATGTGATTGTTGCATTTAACCCCAATAGTGGGGTCACTTACTGAGTATTTCTTTAAATACTCAAGCTATGTGCTACTACATTTTTCAGGTTAAGGCAAGGCATTCCTGTACGGCTGACGACGGCATCGCAACTCGAGATCATGGCACATGCATAGGATAATGGCATTTATTTCTTAGACTTAGGATAGAATAGGATGTTTTAAACTTAAACGCTTGTTTATTTTATTTCGAGTCTTTTGTTGTGTCGTTTTAAAGATGTTTTCGAAACACGTAAGTCCATGGCTGTATTTTAAGTTAAAGGTTATGTTTTATGGAATTTAAATGAAGTCTTCTGCATTTAATGTTTATGGTATGTATACAGTAGCGACTTTAAATTAAGTAGAAAATTTCGGGTCGTTACAGGATAACACCATAAATATGCATTGGTAATCTTTTACGAGTCAAATCCTTCTCACGGGTTGTGTGAATAATGTATAGGGTTGTGTCATAAGTATGATTTAAGGATGGAAACTATAGAGACCTCATGCATTTTCTGGGTACATATGCATTGGGTTACTTCTCCAATGATGAGTATAGACGCGTAAATGATGATGATGATGATGTTCATACCCTGCATGACATTTAGGGGTATGCTAACCTACGGACGTCGCTACGGACAACTAGTTTGACTATGGTGGGACCAGAAGAGGTGCAAACTGGGATCCACATTGGCTCATGAGGATGATTTGTTACATGAATAAGATATATTTACTTTAGGATTATTGATTCCAAGCATATCATGAATATGGAGTGTTACCGGTGAGCATTATTCTAAGATTAGCTCATGAGATTATGGCAAGATTTTGCTAGCCTAAAAATATGAACAAAAAAATGAACAAAGCCTAAAAATATGAACAAGATACAAATATTACGCTCCATGTCCTAGGGATATGAATAAAATAGGAATATTAACCGTAAAGATTTTTATTATATATATTTAAAGTTCTTCCACTTTAATGAGTAGTTTTTATTTTCTATTATAATTTTTATTAAAAAAATGTAAAACATAATAATAAAGCAAATAATATTTTTAGGCAACAATATAATATAATATTCTACCCATAATCATTTCTAAAAATTTAAATTTTATTTATTAAATAACTTGAAATTTTTAGGAAAAAAAAAACAAAAAACAGATAGAAGCTAAAAATATATGTATATAATATAATAGGTTAGTTGGGTGCCTCAGCATGTTATCAACCATTTATATAAAAAATTTCTCTTCATTTTCGGGTTCTTTTTCCTTTTTTTATCGCATTATATTATTTTCATTCAAATATTGATTTAAGAAAAACATACCAGGTTTCGTAGCTCAGTTGGATGTATACATGTATGATTTTTTGAAGTGTAAATTATGATGTATAGAGCATGATTTCTCAGGTTTTGTTCATGAAATTTAGGTTGTATTAGCATCATAGCCACCTTTGATTGGTGCTATCTAATTGTTGTGGCTGCATGTATATTATTTCACGGTTATCGCTATAGTAACCTTAGAGGGATGATAACTAACCGGCGGTAATTATAAATTGATTATTTCACGATTACTGTCATAGTCACCTTTCGATAACAAAAACAAATGGGTGGTGATTATATTATTAGCTATTCTCAATTACCATTATAGCCACTTTAGTATGGTGATAACTAATTGACTTTGATGGTACATTGGAGGTTCATAATTATTACATGGTCACTATAGAGCGATGAAAATGATTTATTGGAAAGGCTACAAATGGTATATATGAGTAGCTATCCACTAAGATCATTTTATTTTGGTTGCTATAACTATATAAATTTGCGTTAGACGTCAATATGAGAGTATCTTACTTAATATTTTTGACACTCACCCAATATTAAAAAATAGTTTTTAGGTAAGTTCTTTGTTGTGAAACGAGAGTTAAGTTCTTTGTTGTGGAACGAGAGTTTTAGGTTTTGAAATTAGACCAAAATGTTTTAGGAATAAACTTTACACTTCGGTAAGGAAAAAAAAAAGTTGATTGAAGATCGAAGTAATATGGAACAAACAAAACATCAAAATAAAAAGAAGGTTAGAGGTTAGTGTGAGGCTTGTCTATGTCATCTCCTCCCGAGTCTGCTCCCATCCTTGACTAGCTTCTTGTATCGAAAAAATATTAAAAACATGGAGTGAGTATAAAGACTCGGTAAGTTATCTACTTATCGGCTTTTAATCATGTACACACTATTTTAAGATTTTTTTCTTATTCTTGTCCTAAGAATTTAGGCCATTGGGTTCTATACTTGAGTTCTAAGTTGTTGTCATTATCTAGTCAAAGGATTTTGGTCTTGTATTCTGATCTAAAGGCTCAAGGTTCTTAGTGGTGAGAACTTGGATCTTGGCCCATGTTCTAGTTTTTATCCTTACTCTTGACTGTTTTTTTTTTCCTATTCCGTAAGACACTACCCCTAGGATTTATAATACGAGCCTTGAGCCTAACAACCTATGTTCAAGGCTTCATCTATTCAAAGCAACATCGTATGTACTTATGTCCAAAATTTCTTGCATTCTAAGCGATGTAAGTTCAATGAACCTACCTCCAAGGTTTCATGTTTTGTCTGCTATATAGTCGGAAAGCTATGCCCAATACTTCTTACATTCTAAGTGGTTTAGTTTGAAATTTGCACCCAAGGCTTCTTAGGTTCAAAGCGAAGCAGTTTTAAAACCTATGTCCAAGGCTTCTCACTTTCCAAGCAACATTGTCTGAATACCTACGCCCTGTTAGAAATCACGATCCTCCACAATGGTATGAAATTGTCAACTTTGGGCATAAGATCTCATGGACTTTCTTTTGGTTTCTCCAAGAGGACTTATACCCATGGAGATGTATTTCTTATTTATAAACCCATGATCATCATCCTTTAGATTAGCCAATGTGAGACTTCCTCTCATACAATCCTCAATAATCCTCCCCTCGAACAAAGTACACCATAAAAGCTCCTTTGAGGCCTATGGAGTCCTCGAATAACCTCCCCTTAAACGAAGCTCAACTCATTCTCTAGAGTCCTCGAACAAAGTACACCCTTTGTTCGACACTTGAGTCACTTTTGACTATGCCTTCAAGGCTCACAATTTCTTTGTTTGACACTTGAGAATTGTACTAACATTGCTAAATTAAGGACATGACATTTCTCCAATCGATGTGGGATCTCACAATCCACCCCCTTCGGGGTCCAGTGTCCTCGCTGGCACTTGTTCCTTTCTCCAATCAATGTGGGATCCCTACCAAACCACCCCCCTTCGGAGCCCAACATCCTTACTGATACAATGTTTCGTGTATGCCCCCTTTAGGGAACAACCTCCTCGTTGGCACATCGCCCGGTGTCTGCCTCTCATACCATTTGTAACGGTCCTGATACCATTTGTAATGGCCCAAGCCCACCATTAGCCGATATTGTTCTGTGTAAGAGGTGACGTTTCTTATTTCGTGTAATTAGTGGTAGGGAATGTGTTAAACTTTTGCTTGTTTTTAGGAATAATTGTTTTTCAATTTCTTGTAAAAGATATATTTCAATATTTCTATACATCAATTAATTATTTTTCCAATAAGGCCGGCTTGCGTGTGTTAGATGAACACGACTCTCCAAAATGGTATGATATTGTCCACTTTGAGAATAAGCTATCATCGCTTTGCTTTGGGCCTCCCCAAGAGGCCTCGTGCCAATGGAGAGAGTATTCCTTGATTATAAATCTATGATTATTCCCCAAATTAGTCGATATGAGACTTTCATCATCCAAGAGCCTGAATTATTTTGTAGGCAATTCAATTACATATTAAATTTAGGTATTTTCTTTGGTGGTTGTAAACACGTTATCAAATAGATTTACAAAGAAGATAAGGATAAAAGTTTGTGTGGCCTTAGTGGGTGTGGCCTATTACTTTTTTTTTTTCTTTTTTTTTCCTACATTTCTCTAATAAGTTGAATTAGATATATGTCAACGTTATGCCATACTATTTTGGATTTTATTTTATTTTATTTTATTTTATTTTATTTTATGGAACAGTAGTTAAGGTTATACAAATAATAAATAAATAATTGTGTACGAAATTTTCGGTGAGTCACTAGAACCGCTGACCCCAACCAACCACCCACTCTCGATCTGATTCCCACACCACCTCTTTTCAATTGCAACAACCTAGTACTTCTCCCTCATTTGACTTCGAGCTCTCCCATTCCCTACACTTCGAGTTGCAAATTAGTATCGTCGCAGTTGGTGGAATGATTAGCGACGTCAAGAGTCTAAGACTGTCAGGCTCCCTTGTTCATTTTCTCTTTCTTTGTGTGGTCGTGTTGGAATTTTAGGGAAGGGGACACAGATTTTAAATGATTGTTGTACTATATAGGAACCATCATCATCATGAGTCACGAGAGGACGCAATCGAAACCAAACGACGTATAGACTATGCGTGTATTTCCATTTGAAAAAGAGACCTAAAACAATTTGAAAAAAGGTAAATAAAAAAAAACAAGGAAAACCAATTTCTAACCATCCAGTAGAGAAAAAGAAACCCATAAGTACTCAAACGCGTAGCCCACAAGCTCTTTACGCCTCAAACCCAGCTCGTGGCCCAGAATTCCTACTGTAGCTGATCCGACACATAGTGACAAGGGAGGAGACGCACCCCCCAAACGAGGGAGACTTTATGGACCTTTGGGAGGTGCCAACTAACCCCTATGTAAGACACCATATAGTCTCATAAGGAAATTCTCGAGGTAGCGCCTCAAGGAGGGTCACAAGTCATTCACAACATGGCATAAGGAACTACAATGGTTTGATTACAGGGAGTCGAATAAGAGAACGGTGAAGACCAAGTATCCCCTCCCATGCATTGAGGACTTACTCGATCAGCTTGAGGAGGAAACAGTGTTTTTAAAAATTGACCTTCGATCAGGTTACCACCAAATCAAGATAAAAAATGAGAACATACCAAAAACAGCTTTTAGAAAAGGTAGGGTCATTACGAGTTCATGTTAACGTCATTTGGACTCACTAACCCATACTAATATGGATACCCAATCTTTCTACGAAAGTCAACTTAATGTCATTAGAACCGATTTCCAAATAGTCAAGGAATTATTAAGAGCAGATTTCATGTCAAATGCCAACTCTTCCAAGAGAAATGCCTTCTTTCAAACCTACAAAGAAGCTGAGCGAAATGAATTGAGAGCTCAGTGGTATTCTCATATAGAAGCCATAGAAGAAAATATACCTTTCTTCGAATGGTTTGAAGAAAATATTTTGCTAGTATGTACCTTGACTCAAAGGAACTGGAAGACTACCAGAAGAGGCGAGGTATATTCAAAACATCCTCCGTTAGAAGAAATTGAATTTGACAACTTCTGCGAAGAAAAGGTCAAAGCCAGTCCCTTCAAAAATATTCCTGAAGGACTGAAAGAGGATAATCCAACTCTAAAGGATATCAAGAATATCCAGAATCAAGACAATTACTAAAATAAGATTTTATCCACGATTGCTACACAACTCGAGAGCATCGAAGGAAAAATCTCGAAAAAATCTGGTACCCAACAAGAAAGCGGGAGCAGCTTTGTACAAAAGATCGATGAGTCAATACCAATACTCAGACCCGCAAATCTCAAAATGTTTACGAGAAGAGTTTCAAAAGAGGAGGTTGTAATGGCCAAGATATAAGAAAAATTGGATAAAATTTTAAATCCAAAGGTAATAATTTCATAACCATCTGTCAACGTCGTCAACAATTACGATTGATCAAAGAATCCAAAGATGAGATTGTAAATTATGTAGAAGAACCTTTGAACAATTAAATTGCAAGGATTTTCAGAAGAAGCCAAAACAATACTAGCAATTAGAGAAACTGGTATCCTCAACTGTCCTTTCCGGATATTCAATTCGAAAAAAGACATTACAGACTCAAGCTCATTATGATGGTCTAGCAGTCTACGAATGGAATATCAATGGACTATCAAATTATCTGATAATGAATGTTGTCAACGAAATGATGATGGCCGCTGGTACGTATAAAATATAGAGCCATAAATCTGAATATCAAATTGCTCAAGTCCTAGTAACAAGATTTACCGGGCAACTCAAAGACTGGTGGGACAAATATCTTAATGAAGCAACTCGCCAACAGATATTAAACCACTATGTTATTAGACCAACTACTCAAATCATTAAAGATGAAGGTCCATCAACCAGGACCGAGGTACAACATGAAAGGGTAGAAGACGCTGTCAATACCCTTATCTATACTCACATAAAATTCTTCGTAGGCGACCCCCTGAAATACTAGGAGCAATGCGCCGAAATACTCAATAACCTAAAGTGCCCAACCTTAGGCGATTTTAGGTGGTACAAAGACATGTATTTCAGCAAAGTCCTCGTTAGGACAGACAGTTCGTTGGAATTCTAGAAGGAGAATTTTGTCAACGAACTGCCAAAACACTTCTCAAAGAGGATCAAAGATGGTCTCAAGACAAAGTATAATGGAAAAATTCCATGGCAGACTTAGTCATATGGATCCATAGCGTCTTTCATCCTAGAAGGACTCAAACTGTGCAACTGGTAGACTTAGTCATATGGATCCATAGCGTCTTTCATCCTAGAAGGACTCAAACTGTGCAACGAGTCAAAAATTCAAAACAAGCTAAATTCCTCGATATCAAAGAGGAAAGAGCAAGAAAGATATTATGATCAATATGGTTGGAAGGGGATAGAAGCCCCCTCGACCTCCAGAAGAAAGAACGTCAAAACGTATCTAAAATCATATAAATCATACTGGCCCAGAGACAAGTATCGGAACAAATCCATGCAATCTCAAAAGCCAACGTATTCAAAGAAAAGGTATGCTTCTACCAAAACTCACAAAGGCAAAAGAAAGCAAACTTGCTTTAAATATTGGGAAGAAGGATACTATGCCAATAGGTGTCCGATCAAAGGAAAGATCAATGAATTAGATAGAGCCATCACCGATCAAAATTGCATTCAACCTCGACGAGGATGATTTTTAAAGCTCTTTCGTTAGAGCCATCACCGATCAAAATTGCATTCAAGAAAGTTTAATATCTACAAAGTATTTTGAAAAAACAACGGAAGGCCTTAGAGGTGAAACAACAATAGACTCAAAATTAATTACAAACTATCAAAAGTCCATGTTTGTAATGCCGGACTTTGCTTAGTAAATTCCTTCCTTCTAGTAAAGGACTTAGGACAGGAATTAATCCAACTTTCATTACTCAATTATACCCTTTCAAAATTATTAAAAAGGAATAGAATCAAAAGCGTTATAGAAAAAGATAAAATTTAATTTCCTTTCCCCCTCGAGATAAATAATCTTCAGAAGAATACCATTGTTTAGTCTATCAATGTTTTAAATTACAAAAAAAAAAAAAAAGGCAAATCTCTTTTATGAAGGAAAAGATTTTATTCAAAAGGATAGAAGAACAATTTCAAAGTAAAGTTGTTCCATCTAAAATCAAAGTCTTACAAAACCAAATAGAAAAAGAAATTTGTTCAAATATCCCTAATGCCTCTTGGAATAGGAAACAACATATAGTCAATCTTCCTTACATCAAAAACTTGGAGGAGAAAAATATTTTATGAAGGCTCGACCTATTCAAATGAATAAAGAGTTACTAACACTATGCAAAGGAGAAATTAATGATCTTTTGCAGAAAGGTCTTATTAGCCCATCCAAGAGTTCCTGGTCATGTGCGACTTTTTATGTCAACAATCAAGCTGAGAGGAACGTGGAGTCTCACGACTGGTAATAAACTACAAACCCTTAAATAAGGTTTTGGAATGGATTAGATATCCCATTCCACATAAATTGGATTTAATGCAAAGAATTTCAAATTCAAAAATATTTTTAAAATTTGGTATGATGTCAGATTTTGGCAAATCCAGATTTAAGAAAAACACAAATACAAAATAGCTTTCAACTTCCCTTTCCGACAATACAAATGTCAAGTTATGCCATTTGAGCGGAAAAAAAAACTTTTTATCCGAATTTCAAAAAACTATGAATGATATTTTTAATCCTTTTCAAGATTTTTCAATTGTTTATATTGCCCATCTGATTTTTTTTTTTCCTCAAAACATCCACAACATTTTATCATCCTCAAACATTTCTGGTTGAAAATAGTCAAAAGAAATGATTTAGTTGTGTCTAAACCAAAAATCAAACTTTTTCAAACAAAAATCAGCTTTCTCCGATTTGAAATCCATTTACGTATAATTAAACTCATTCAAAGCTCCATCAAATTTGCTTCAAATTTTCTGATCAAATCACCCAACTCCAAAATTTTTGGGATGTATTTTTTGATTTCCATCAAAATATCAGACCCATTTGCAAACCACCTTAAGAATCCAAAACCCTGCACCGAAGAACACACCAAAACAGTCCAAAAAATCAAATCTCTTGTCAAATCAATTTCGTGTTTATTTTTGATAAACCCAAAGGCTAATTTATTAGTGAAGTCTGACGCATTCGGATATGGAGGAATCCTGAAATAGTCTTTTAATAAGACAGAATCTATTGTCCATTTTTATTCATGGATATGGAATTCTACTCAAAATAATTACTCAACACTAAACAAAGAAATACTTTCAATGGTACTTTGTGTACATAAATTTTAGAGCGATTTAATTAACAAAAACTTTGTTATTACAAAAGCTTTGTTATTAAAACGGATTCCAAAGCATTCAAATTTGTTTCAAAGAAGGATGTCAAGAATCTTGTGTCAAAACAAATTTTTGCTCGATGTAATGCAATTTTATCTTGCTTTGATTTCCAAATTTTGTCTATAAAACGAATTGAAAAAATCCTTGGCAGATTAGCTCTCAAGAGAATTCCTACTCTCAAAACACACTCTCTCCATCCACTCTTCTTCATCTCTCGATAACTGGGAGGAAGACCATTGAAAAAGGGAAGAAGCCTACTACTTCTTCTTCAAACTCCCCTACTCCAATGAGTGCAGATAGTTGCTATGGACTCTAGTTTCACACCAGTGGCCAGATCTAAAGCAAAACTTGCTGTTTAAAATCGACTGGAGGTTATCACTCCGTCGAGGCCTTCCGCCTCTTCAACACGGCCATCTGTTGTTACTCCATCGAGACCTACTGTCTCTTCCACTTCAAAGGGACCTTATGTCCCCTCAACTTACTCGGACGCAGTTGTTCCCGTTCATTTTTCTCCAATACCTGAAATCGGGACATATTTCAAAAATCGATATCCTTGCCAGAAGCTCAGGTAGAACCAGAGTATGACGATCCCAAAATTAGTGAGATAGTCAAAAGGGCATATCCATCGGGATTCTTCTTTATTCCAGAAGACCTTCATAAGATCAAGAGATTCTATGAATTTATCCTAGTTGATATAAAGTCGGTTGAAAATACTCATATTCCAAGTCACGATGATCCTCCGAATATCGCGTATTCAAAACTAAAAATATTCAAAGTCATGAATCGACGTATTGGAATCAAGGTCCATACACGGAGAAGATCCATTCATCTCTTGTAGAGATTATCAAATGGCATAGTTTAATGTCATTTGTAATCAAAACTATGAGCATTTATGTTCATTCAATTTTGGGAGAATGCCCATAAAATCAATTATCCATTTTGGTTCATCAACGGGTGGAATATGTTTGGACTCACTAAAGATATATTTCCTGTCCCGGTACATGAGTCATTCCAGTGCTTCTCTCAAAATATTTTTAAAAATCTATTATCTATTCCCGTTAACCATGAGCTCTAGCGTATACTTTCAAACTCCCTGGATTTTAACTTGGAATTTCCAAGTAAAAGAAAATGAAGATCAAATAAAACAGATCTCCAAAACAATAAAAATCAAATGATGGGATAAATACACTTATACCACGCTGATCTCAAGTTAGTGAAGGTTTGACCATTGGAAAACGATTACCTTCAAGATTTATCAAAGAAGAAGACTTCTGAGTTCTTCAACTCAAAATCTAGACTACTTGCGGCGATAGCCCAGACAACTTCAAAAGCCAATTTCCAAAATCTTCTTCAAGAAGCCGCATCCTTCGGTTCAACATCTTCTCCTTTTATCGTAGAAGAGGATGAAGACACGATGTATGACCTCAATTCCATTTTTGGATTCCCAACCGCCAGGTAAATAAACCCCACCTACAAAAGACTAAATAGTCGTTAAACATTAAAAAAAAAAAAAATTCAAATGTATGTTTTGTCTTCGTGACAATATTCTCTTTTATTTTCCAACCTTAAATCTCTTCATTTCTTGACAATATTCCCCTCTTTTTATTTTTCAATCCTTATCTCATCTTTATTTCTTTTCTACTTCATTTTTCTTTATTTTGTATATTATGTAAATTACCTCTGGTAAATTACCTATTATCGTAAATTACATAATGTTGTAAAAATCCACATCTAAGGCAAATCTTATGTAAATTACCTATATGGTTGTATGTATTCTTATATAAAGATTATATGTATTTGTGCTCGGGTATTTATGTGAATACTAAGCTTGCAAATGGTATAGAGCCTCCAATTTATGGGAGAAGAGAAGAGAAACAATCTTTAAGAGTCAATGTTGAAAATAGGAAGAGGATAAGAGAAGTTCAAAGGAATTTCTCATATGTGATAGTTGAGTGAATAGCCCTTGTGTTCCAGGTGGTAAGACGCAAGAAGCACATTAAGTCCGTTACCAAGTTTGGGTGCTTAGTCATATGAAAGACTCCAAAGAATCTAATCAACAACTTGGCATCTTTATTAAAGACATTTAATAAAGAAGAAAATGACAAACGAAGATTGACAATTTGTCAGCCGCATAATGAACACTCACATGTGAATTATTAGTCTTTGCGAATTATTAATCTTTTAAATTATTGGTTTGTTTTAAGTCTTTTCTTACTTTTTAGAAAGGCAGTCACCATAGATTTAATCTTACCTATGAGTTTATGTTTTTGAAATCTACTTTCAAATCCAAAGTCTATAAAAAGAATTCATTAATGTAAAGAGGGTATGGATGGGCTGAAGTTCTCCCTTGAAAATCAATCGAAAGAAAAGAAAACTATTCTACTAGAAAATTTAAAAATTTCAAACCTATGTTTTGTCTTAGTAACAATATTCTCTTTTATTTTCTAGCCTTAAATCTCTCCATTCCATGACAATATTCTCTCTCCTTTTTTTTTTCAATCCTTATCTCATCTTTATTTATTTGCTACGTCATTTTTTCTTTATTTTGTTTATTACATGCTCATGAATACAAATATTTCTCCAAGAGTATTACAATCCTCGCCAAAAGGATCAACTATGCTCAAAGAAGCAAATATTGGACAGTCTCCCGTGATGGTTCCAAAAATCCTCTCTTGGGATCAAACAACCAGAAATACGCTATGGAAAATAGAAGATGTCAGTCTTCCCAAAAGAAGAGAATCTCAAAACCCTATCCAAATCATCAAACATGACGACGAAAGCGTTGAAATAAAGTTTAGTGAAGAACCTTCGTCAAATCCAAGAGTAAAAGAATTCCTGAGTTCCAGACCGAGTACATCAGGAGTTTCGAGCTTAATACATGAACCTTAAAAGTAAAGAATGTCAATTACGATAAAAGAAGAGCATAGATCCACTATGAAGATGGCTCAAAATCTCCAACCCATATTGATATGGATACTCAATCTCTCTACGAAAGTCAGCTTAATGACATTAGAACTGATCTCCAAATAGTCAAGGAATTATTAAGAGCAGATTTCATGTCAACTGCCAACTCTTCCAAGAGAAATGCCTTCTTTCAAACCTACATAGAAGCTGAGCAAAATGAATTGAGAGCTCAGTGGTATTCTCTATGGAAGTCATAGAAGAAAATATACCTTTCTTCGAATGGTTTGAAGAACATATTTGGCATGTACCTTGACGCAAAGAAACTGGAAGACCACCAGAAGAGGCAAGGTATATTCAAAACATTCTCCATTAGAAGAAATTGAATTTGACAACTATTACGATGAAAAGGTAAAAGTCAGTCCCTTCAAAAATATTTCCGAAAGACTGGAAAAGGGTAATCTAACTCTAAAGGATATCAAGATTATCTAGCATCAAAACAATTACTGAAGTTGAATTTGACGCCGGCAACTTCTCCATCGGCTCTGCCTACTACTCCTTCGGAGTCACCACTATAAACTCCTCTTGCAAAATATGTTCGATATATTCTTACTTGTGCTCATTTGTACGATAGCAAACTAGTCCACAAGGCGTAGACACCACTCCGTCTCCGCCCCTCTGTTTCTTTCTTTGTCTAAAATTCACCCGCGAGTCCACATTCTCAGTTTCTGCCATCTTCTTCCTTGTTGACTCTGGCAATTCGGAGGAAAATGTCGACGAAAAAACTGGCCGAAGGTTTTTTCGAAAGAAAAAATAGCGGAAGTAAAAGGAGAGAGGGAGAGAAATTTGCTGAAGACTCGAGGGAGAGAGATTTGCTGAAGACTCGATGTTTTATTTCTCTTCAGTTGAATTCTTTAAATAACAAATCTATAATTACAAAAATAGAAAAACTAATTACAAAAAATAAAAAAGTGAAGACTACGCCCAAGTTGGCCAAAAAATGGCAGCTAGAATTACGCTCTTCCATTGGCGTGAATTCAGAAGTTTTGAGACGTCAAAACAACCTAACTGAATAAGGAACATAGCTTTTATTTAACAATCTCCTCATAAAAGTTGTGCTATATCTATCTTATTATTTGAACTCCGATCTTTGAGCGTAGTTCTTCAAATTTTACCCGCGCTAGGGACTTGGTGAAAATGTCTCCAAGTTGTTCCTCTTTCCGATGAAATCAATCTTGATGAGCCCTCGATCTGCACATTCTCGAATGTAGTGGAATCTGATTTCTATGTGCTTGCTCCAGTCGTGCAAAATTGGATTTTTGATCAGGGAGATCGTAGCTTTTTTGTCTACGTATAGCAATGGTGGATCGCTTTCTCTCCCGATGAGTTCTTCCATTAGTCGTGCAAGCCAGACCCCTTGTGTTGCTGCCTGTGGTGATGTATTCTGCTTCGCAGGAAGACAAAGCAACTACCTTCTGTTTTGTTGATTGCCAGTAGATCGCACCGCTTGAGAGGAAGTAGATCATTCCGCTGGTGCTCTTACGATCATCAACGTCATCGGCCATGTCACTATCACAGTATCTTACATCCCAGCCTCTACTTCCTCTCCCTGCGCAATATCTTACATCCCAGCCTCTAGTTCCGGCTACATAGCGCAGGATGCGCTTGACAGCCACTAGATGCTCCTCCCTAGGTGCTTCCATAAACCTGCTTACATATCCAACAGAATAAGCAAAATCAGGACGAGAGTTTACCAGATAGCGTAGACTCCCGACAATGCTGCGGTAATTGGTAGAGTCGACTGTCCTCTTAGTGCCGACCTTTCTTAGTTGGAGCCGGGCCTCCATTGGCGTCCTTGTAGGATTACTATCCACAAGCCTAGTTGTGTCCAGAAGCTTCTTCGCGTATGCACTTTGGCAGATGGAGATGCCGGTAGAGTTCTGTTGTACTTTGATGCTGAGGTAGTAGCTGAGCACGCCGAGATTGCTCAACTTGAAGTTCTTTGACATCTCCTTCTTAAACCTTCCGAGGACTTCCACGTCGCCTCCAGTGATTATGAGGTCATCGACGTACACTCCCACGATCAGTCGCTGCTTGCCATGGCCGTGCGTGTACATGCCATGCTCAGAGGCACAGCGCTTGAACTTCAATGACAGTAGGGTACTGTTCGCGTTCCAGGCTCGTGGGGCTTGTTGAAGCCCATAGAGTGCCTTGTGCAGGCACAGTACCTTATTGGGGTTGTCGTTGTCCAGGAAGCCAGGTGGTTGTCGGACGTAGACGGTCTCTTTCAGCTCTCTGTTAAGGAAAGCAGACTTCACATCCATATGGTGAACCTCCCAAGAGTAATGTGCCGCAATTGCCAGCAAGAGACGGATGGATTCTAACCTTGCCACTGGCGCAAATAGGTCTTTGAAGTCCACTCCTTGCTTCTAGACGTAGCCCTTCGCCACCAGACGGGCCTTGTGCTTCACAACTTCTCCTTTTTCGTTGCGCTTCAGTTTGAAGACCCATTTGAGCCCTATGGCTCGGTGTCCCGGCGGCATATCCTCCAGACTCCACGTCTAGTTCTCGGTGATGGATGTCATCTCCTCCTGCATTGTCTTCAGCCAGCACGGGTTCCTTTCTGCTTCGGCAAAGGTGTTCGGTTCATCTGCACTAATGGCATGCATTTCGGCCACTTCTTCGAGCTCGCGCGCTGCCAGTCCAGGTGGTTCACCTCCTCCCACTAGGTCGTCCATCCTCCGGTACCTAGCCTCCAGATCAGCATCGTGATCGGCATCCAACGTCAAATTCGCAGTCTGTGGTGTTGCGAATTCCACTAGTTCAGGGGGTGCATCTGTTGACGGCGGTGACGGCGTCTAATGCTGGGCTCCTCCTTCTTCTGGCTCGGTGATGAGATACTCCACCGTAAATTGATTTGGATTATGGTCTGCCTCGATCACGTCATTCTACTGCCAGAAGGTGCTTTCGTCAAAGACGACGTCGCGAGACACGTGAGCTCGCCCTCCTATAGGATCATAGAGTCTATACGTCTTGCTCCCGAGTTCATAGCCGATGAAGACGACCTTCAGCCCCTTGGGATCGAGCTTGGCGAGGTGGGGACGTGTTACCTTCATGTATGCGATGCAGCCGAACACGCAGAAATGATGTACCGCTGGCTTTTTGTTGTACCAGGCTTCATATGACGTCTTCCTATCGAGACTTCGGGTTGGTGACCGATATAGGAGATAGATGGCCGTCGTTACTGCCTCTTCTCAGAATCTCCCAGGCATCCCGGCCATCACCAGCAATGACCTCGCTGTCCCGAGATGGTCTGATTTTGGCGCTCCACCACTCCATTCTGTTAGGGAGAGTAGGGCACCGTTAGGTGCCGTTGTATGCCGATCTCATTGCAGTACTTACTGAAACTTGCCAAGGTGAATTCTCCGCCTCAGTCTGTGCGCAGCACTCACATCTTTTTCTCACATTCGGCCTCCGCTCGCGCTTTAATGTGCTTAACCGCCTCTGCCGCCTCACTCTTTGCTTGCAGCAGGGTCAGCCACATGAAGCGGCTTTTGTCATCGACTAACAGGAGGAAGAGACTCTTACCGCCTGGGGTCGCCGACTTGATGGGCCCACAGATATCACCGTGCACAAGCTCCAATGGCTCATCGGCGCGGTAGGATGTTCGAGACGGAAAGGGTGTGCGCCTCTGTTTGCCGATGAGGCACCCGTCGCACAGCTTGTTCACGCCTTTGATTGCCGGCAAACCATGCACCAACTCCTCTTTCTGTAGCTTTTCTAGAGCAGGAAAGTTTAAGTGCCCGTACCTTGCGTGCCACCTCCAAGATACCTCTTCGGTCTTGGCCGAGAGGCTGACGGGTTGCTCTATCTCTAACTCAAGAATGTAAAGACGGTTTGTCGTGCGTCGAACCTGCGTGAGCAGCCGTTGTTGATTATCGCAGATTTTGAGTAGTTCGCGCTCGATGGAAATGAAGCAGCCTGTCTCATTGAGTTGACCTAGGCTCACAAGGTTAGCCTTGAGCCTTGGGATGAAGTAGACGTCGGTCAGCTTGCGGTGCTCGCCTCCCTTGCTGATGAACAGGATTGTGCCGCGTGTCACGGTCATACATCTTTGGTCGTGCGGCGTCGTGATCTCGACACGCTCACGACTAGCCTTGAGGGGAATCAAGCCCCATATATATATTTTTTTCCTGGCTTTGTGGCTTCGTCAGACCTTAGGCGAGGTTTGTCTTCGCCCATCGAACATCGCTTGTGCGGAATCCAAGCTTGTTCGACCACGCATGTCGCCTGCGCATGCATGTTCAATCGTCTGCGACACATCCAACTTGCCTCTACGCTAGGCCAACTCATTCGGCTCAACCTTGCCTCTACTCAGGCCAAGGTCTCTCAATACGTCGCATCTCATCTCGTCATCTCGATCCCCATCGATAGGGTCCATATGTCTTAACACCATCCCGAGTCTCGGGATGTCGTCGGCCATCATAACTCGTTCGGTCATGCCATCGAGAATGGGCCCGCGTGTCGTTCATCTCATCAAGACTTCCCGAACATCCATCCATCTGGGTTCTATCGAGGCATAGGCCCTCCCATGCCCATGCCAAGTCATTTACGGATACCGTACCGGCTAGCGGGTGTATGTAGCAACCTCCAACACGCGGGCTAGGGCGCAATACTAGCACACCCGTGCCGTCCGGTACTGTCCTTCAAAAACCCATTTCAAAGGAAGTCGCCCGAGACACTCGTCTCGGCACGCTCGCCCACACTATGACACACGTATAGTACATTTTGAGCCATTTTCATTCTACCAGGTGTAGACATGATTTTGGTGAGGTGTCATACGGTGTCGTGCATTGTCCGATTGACACCAAACTTGAAAATATGGCTGGATGGGCATCTCTTGAGGGACGCCCCTTTGCTTGTCATGGCGTGAGGGTCACAACCTACTCTCTTCATAGTATGGTTGTGACATTCTCCCCCACTTAACTTAGTCATCATCCTCGATGACTTACTCGGGTCACAATCATATTGCAGATTGTGACACCGCGCCCTTCGATCTCGACGATGGAGCCGTCGCCGAATTTCACCATCCCGCAAATCCCCGAGTCAAGTTTGGAGAACGTAGATCTAGCCCCGGTCATATGATTTGTTTCCCCTGTGTCGAGGATCCATCGCTGGTGCTCGTGTTGCTCGTCCCTCTCGCCGATGTGAGCGAATACTCGCTCCTCCTCCAATTGAATTGGCTCCCCAGCTGGTGCCGCCTTTGCTACGCCCAGCTGGAGCTCCTTCTCCGGTTTGACGTCGTCGATTTGTTTCCCCTGTGTCGAGGATCCATCGCCGGTGCTCGTGTTGCTCGTCCCTCTCGCCGATGTGAGCGAATACTCGCTCCTCCTCCAATTGAATTGTCTCCCCAGCTGGTGCCGCCTTTGCTACGCCCAACTGGAGCTCCTTCTCCGGTTTGACGTCGTCGTCGATTACCTCCACCTCTGTAGATTTGGAATCGAAATTGGGGACGCATGCACTTTACCATGAAGAGAGATGGCTCGTCCTCCTTGGGTTGAGCCACATGGGCCTTTTCAGCCTTCTCCTTCGGCCTTGCGCCATTGATCGCCCCTTCTTTTGATCCCCATCTTTCCCGCACATGTGCTCGTGGGACTTTCATGGCTTCGCGGCTAGAGGAGGGCCCGTTGCTCTCGCCGGTGTTGTCACGGAGCTTTAGGCGTGCAAGCCATTCCTCCTCCGTGAGGTAGACGGCCCTCCTTGTCCACAGCTGATGCGATATTTTTCTGCAACATTTTCTTCACGATTTCTGTCTTGCTGATGCTGGCCACCGAGAGTGGTGATGCTGTTGGCGAGCCCCGTGATCTGCATTGAAAAATCATCGATAGATTCGCCGTGCTTAAAGCAGATCTCCAAGAGCCTGCCTGAGATGGACCCCACGATGTGTGTGTTTTCATACTTTGCATTTTCTTCTACTCAAACCTGAGACCTATGTGTTGTTAGGTCGACGCTCTAACCACTTGAGCTATTCAACTTGACTGTTGATAAGATTGGCTCTTCTGTAATGATATACCACCGATCGCTTCAACCAGGCTCTGATACCACTTGTTGACTCTGGTAATTCGGAGGAAAATGTCGACGAAAAAACTGGCCAAATATTTCTTCGAAAGAAAAAATAGCAGAAGTAAAAGGAGAGAGGGAGAGAGATGTGCTGAAGACTCGATGTTTTATTTCTTTTCAGTTGAATTCTTTAATAACAAATCTAATTACAAAAATAGAAAAACTAATTACAAAAAGTAGAAAAGTGGGCAAAGATTTCGCCCAAGTTGGCCAAAAAATGGCAGCTAGAATTACGCTCTTCCATTGGCGTGAATTCAGAAGTTTTGAGACGTCCAAACAACCTAACTGAATAAGGAACATAGCTTTTATTTAACATTTCTCTCATGTTCCTCTCTTCTTCATAGTCATCATCAAACCCTCTCTCTCCATTCTCCTTCTTCCTCTGGGTTCCCCCCTCCTACTTCATGGGTTAGATATATTCTTGCCGGCAGCATCACCGCTGAGCGACGATCCCTGTGCAGTTTTTGATGGCCAAGAAAGTGTTTCTCTACGTCTCCTCCGAACCAGGTTGCTGGCATCTCCACAAAAAGTGTTTCTCGACCTCTCTTTGAATTTTACGTTTTAAGCTTCACGTTCGTTCAAATCTGACACTCAGCTTACCAGGGGGGGTGTTAAGAATATTTAGTACTTAACTATAGTTTATCATATATATCATATTTGATCTTTTATTGTAGGCAAATATCTATATATTTTCCATCCATTATGGCTTACCTTTCCATTTATTACTATTTCCATATCGTAGTAATTTATTTGAATATGAATAGAAAACTTTCACACCGTTTAGGTGGGGTGGTTTCAACAAATATTCTCAATCCTTATTAATTGAATTCCCTCTGCGGCACAAAATTTTTTGAATTCTGACCTGTCGTACTCTCCTCCATTATCATACCTCAAGCATTTGATCTTCAAGACGATCTGATTTTCAACTCCAACTTTCCAATTCTTGAAGGTGGCAAACACATCTGCTTGTGTTTCTAGAAATAAATTCATACCTTTTTGTTGAAATCATTGATCAAAGTGACGTAGAACTTTGATCCTCCAAGTGATGTAACTGAAGATGGTCTCCAATCGTCTGTATGGACCATTTCCAATGAAACTTTCTTCAATTCTCTGGGAGTCTTTGTGAAGCTAACTTGTTTCTGTTTGCTCATAACGTAGTGCTCACAAAGTGTAACGACCCTAAATTTCCACATACTCAGAGTCGCTACTAACGTTTGATGCTCATCTATAATACGGAAATATAACTCTTACATGAACATAATTGATAACGTAAATTTTAAAAAAACGTTTAAAACAACTTCTTCTCTAGAAAACACAGCCATGGTCTTACGTGTTTAAATATGAAATACTGAACATTTAGAGAAAACAAAAACAAATACAAAATAATTTAAAACAATGAAATGCAAAACAACCTATTCTAACTTAAGACTAGAAATTTAAATATGAATCTACCCTACGCACGTGCCACAGTCTCTGCTCGCGATGTCGCCGTCCTCCATACAAGTGCGCCTTGCCTTTACCTGAAAAATGAAGTGGCACACAGCCTGAGTATTTCAAAGAATACTCAGTAAGTGGCCCCACTATAGGGGGCCATGCAAATGCAAACACATGCAATCATGATTTAGGGACCTATCTCTAATCATCTTAGGGGTGGCCTCCAGTCTCGGATAAATTGGATGTGTAGTACTTCCCTACACACGACTCACACGTGCGAGTGTGAGTCCCCAGGGCGCTCGCACACCCCCTGGACCCTCTGGTCAAGCTAATCTGTAGCGACGTCCGGAGGTCAGCGGAACCCCATAGTGTCATGCGCCTCATGAACACCCTCATCTGTGTGCTTTCGCACCTGTGCGCATTCGCGCTCATCATAAGGTGCGCGTCCGCACTCATCATCTCTAGGGGAAGTAGCCCTATGCTTATGAACATACAAAATGCATGAGGTCCC
>NW_019268573.1:1165515-1173670 GCF_002738365.1 Cucurbita moschata
AAAATCTAAATAATTGAAAGAGAGATCTAAGATAACTTTTCTATCTCGTGCAAAAATAAAAGAAAATGAGATCTAACTTACCGATGACTTTTCTATCTCTTTCCATTCCTATTAGATCTGCCTGAAGTGAAGGTCATCTCCAATTCTTCTCTCCCAAAATCTGTGATCTTTACTATGTTTCTTTCTCTCATTTTTCCCTTCCCAAAATCTGCCATTTTTGTTTCTATTTCGTTTCTTGTTTTTTTTTTGCAGATCATTTTACAGTTGTAGGGGTTTCGGGTCGTTACATTATCTACCCCTAAAAAGAACTTTCGTCCTCGAAAGTCTCAAACTCTTGTACTAGCTCAGGATATTTTTCTATTATTTCGTCCTCACGCTCCCACGTGGCTTCCTTGCTGTGGTGATTCTGCCACAGTACCTTAACGAACGCAATATTCCTGTTGCGTAAGGTTTTTACTTCTCTAGCTAAAATTTTTACTAGTTTTTCGTTGTAGCTCAAATCTTCATTGAGTTGGAGTGGTTGTAGTCTAATACGTGGATAGGGTCCGTAACGTACTTCCTCAGCATCGACACGTGAAATACATCATGAACTCTTGAGAGGGCGGGAGGTAGGGCTAACTTACACGCTACTGGACCAACTCGCTCTAGGATCTCGAATGGTCCAATGAATTTAGGACTTAACTTGCCCTTACGTTCGAATCTTAACACACCTTTCATAGGTGCCACCTTCAGGAATACTGGGTCCCCTATCTCAAACTCCAGGCTTCTACGCCTTACATCGGCGTAGCTTTTCTGTCTACTTTGAGCAATACGCATCCTTGCTCGAATTTTCTGGACAGCCTCATTGGTGAGTCAAACCAGCTCGGGTCCTACTAACTCTCTCTCGCCTACTTCGTCCCAGCATAGTGGGGACCTACACCATTTTTCATATCAGGCCTCAAACGGTGCCATTCCAATAGTTGCTTGGAAGCTGTTATTATACGAGGATTCCATCCGGTGGAGTTTGGAATCCTAACTTCCCTTAAAATCTAGTATGCAAGCGCGTAGCATGTCCTCTAGAATTTGGTTTAAACGCTCCATTTGTCCATCTGTTTGGGGGTTAAAGGCAGAACTAAAGTCGAGGCGGGTACCCAGCGCTTTTTAAAGTCTGAGCTAAAATGCTGACATAAAGCGTGGGTCCCGATCTGACACTATAGATACTGGGACTCCATGTAGTCTTACTCTTTCTTTCGCATACAGCTTTGCCCAATTGTCAACTGTATATGTAGCTTTCCCAGGTAGGAAGTGTGCTGACTTGGTCAACCTATCGACAACTACCCGATCATTGTATAGTCTTTAAGCGTTTTGGGTAATCCTACTATGAAGTCCATTGCTATGTTTTCCCACTTCCACTCTAGTATGCTTAGGGGCTGCAACAACCCCGCTGCCTTTTGTCTAGGAGCTTTCACTTGTTGACAAACTAAGCACTTGCTCACAAACTCGGCCACATCCCTCTTCATGCTCTTCCATCGAAAGTGTTGCTTTGAATTCATCTTTGTATCTCAAAGGTGCATGACAAATGGTGAGTTGTGACATTCGTTAGTATTTCTTTCCTTAGCTCCTCTATTGTCGAGACATATAGGCATCCCTGATACAATAGCCCTTCATCTGAGGTCTTTGAGAATCCATTACTAGACTCTCAACTAGCTGACTTAAGACTTTCTGTAGGTTTGGATCCTCTCGTTGGGAGGTAACCATTCTTTGCCTAAGTGTAGGTTGCACTGTAAGTCGAGCCAGTTGTGCCATGACTCTCTCGGTCGCTACAACTATGATGGCTCCATCAAATTTTCTTTGTACCCTTACTTCCCTCGTAATGAGGGCCGAAGAGTGGGCCACCTTTCTACTCAAAGCGTCTGCGACCCCATTTGCTTTTCCAGGGTGGTACTGGATATCTACATCGTAGTCCTTCACCAATTCTAACCACCTTCTCTGTCTCATATTTAACTCTTTCCGGGTGAAGAAATATTTAAAATCTTGTGGTCGGTTAAACTTTGAATTTCCTCTTCATACCGATAGTGTCACCAAATTTTCGGCGCGAACACTACAGCGGCCAACTCCAGATCGTGGGTAGGGTAATTATCTTCGTATTCTTTTAGTTGACGGGACGCGTATGCAACAACTTTAATGTGTTGCATTAACATCCCAGTCCATTCTTTGAAGGCATCGTTATAGATTACGTACTCTTCTGAGATCTTGGGAACCGTGAATACCGGGACGGTTACCAACCTCTATTTTAGGTTTTGGAAGCTTGCCTCACAAGCATCATTTCATATAAATGGTACCCCTTTTCTCGTTAGCTGTGTCAAAGGCGAGGCTATTCTAGCGAAGTGCTACACGAACCTTCGATAGTATCTCACTAGTCTCAAGAAACTCTGTACTGATGTTGTCGAAGTTGGGCGTTCCTATTTCGTGACCGCTTTGACCTTAGTAGGATCTACGGATACTTCGTCCTTGTCGCCACGTAACCTAGGGAAGAGACTTATCGTAACCAAAATTCACATTTTGAGAACTTGGTATACAACTTGTTCTCTCTTAGGGTGGTTAGGACTTTTTAGAGGTGTTCCTGGAGTTCCAAGTCTATTTTCGAGTACACTCAGATGTCATCAATGAGCACGATCACAAAAGTGTCTAGACAGTTCTTGAACACTCGGTTCATTAACTCTGTTAACACAACTGGAGCATTGGTGAGGCTAAATGACATACCACGAACTTATAGCGATCATACCTTTCCTAAATGTTGTCTTTGGTGCGTCTTTTTCTTTACTCTTTATTCTGATATCCTGACCGCAGATCTATCTCAGAAAATATCGTTGCTTCTCTTAGTTGATCGAATTAAGTCTTCTATTCTAGGCAGAGGGTATTTGTTCTTTATGGTTCTCTTATTTAACTCTCTGTAATCGATGCACAAACGCATCAATCCATCTTTCTTCTGAACAAACAACACTGGTGCAACCCAGGGGAATATGCTAGGTCGAATGAACCCTTTATCCTGTAAGTCTTGTAATTGTGCCTTGAGTTCTTTCAACTCTGCTAGCGCCATGTGGTAGGGTGCTTTAGAAATAGGCCCAGTTCCCGGCTCGAGTTCGATGATGAAGTCGACCGCTCGGGAAGGGGGTATTCCAAGTAGGTCATCTGGGTACACATCTGAAAACTCGTTTACGATTGACACGTTTTCTAGGGTCTTTTCTTTTCCTCTTACATCTACGGCACATGCTAATATAGTCCAACCGCCTTGTTGGACTAATCTCTTTGCTTTCATCATCGAGACTACCTTTGGGGGTAGCCCCGGTATTTGTGCCTTTAAATTTAAAGCTAGGTCCCACCGATGGTGAGAATATCACCTTTTTTTTTTCCTTTTTGCGACATTCTATAATAGCATGGTTTGCAACTAGTCAATCCATGCCTAGTACTACGTTGAAGTCGGTCATCTTTACTACTATTAGGACTACGCTTAGAGTTTGGTCGGCTACTATTGCTTGATCATTCTTTACTCTATCCTTAGTTACTACGTCTACCCTCTTAAGGGCTACTTTCCGACCATACATACAATAAGGGTTCTAATTCAAACCCTGTCTCTGATCCCTCTCGAGGTGGGCTCTCTTCAGCCTCACCTCGTCCTCTATCTCTAATAGGAGGTCGCCCCTTCCTCGTCTTACTCTTTCGCATGGTCTAGGTAGCATGGTTCTAGAAACCAAGATAGCATCTCTTAAGTCTAAGGCTCATTACCTATGAAATTATGCTATGCATCACATCTACTAAATTCACATCATATTGCAAACAAAATCACTCAGCATGCAACACATCACATCATGCTCTTAAATAAATACGTGAAATATCACAACAATTTCAGTAACATTAACATAAAAATGCATGCAAGTTTGAAAACGTTTCTCTTTTCTTATCTTGTGCAAGGCGTACCTTACGGTGACGGGGCATCGACGTTGGGACCATGGAACGTGCCAAGCCTACATTGTAGGCTAGTCTACAGAATCTAAAACCTAGAGCTCTGATACCAACTGTAACGACCCTAAATTTCCACATACTCAGAGTCGCTACTAACGTTTGATGCTCATCTATAATACGGAAATATAACTCTTACATGAACATAATTGATAACGTAAATTTTAAAAAAACGTTTAAAACAACTTCTTCTCTAGAAAACAAAGCCATGGTCTTACGTGTTTAAATATGAAATACTGAACATTTAGAGAAAACAAAAACAAATACAAAATAATTTAAAACAATGAAATGCAAAACAACCTATTCTAACTTAAGACTAGAAATTTAAATATGAATCTACCCTATGCACGTGCCACAGTCTCTGCTCGCGATGTCGCCGTCCTCCATACAAGTGCGCCTTGCCTTTACCTGAAAAATGATGTGGCACACGGCCTGAGTATTTCAAAGAATACTCAGTAAGTGGCCCCACTATAGGGGCCATGCAAATGCAAACACATGCAATCATGATTTAGGGACCTATCTCTAATCATCTTAGGGGTGGCCTCCAGTCTCGGATAAATTGGATGTGTAGTACTTCCCTACACACGACTCACACGTGCGAGTGTGAGTCCCCAGGGCGCTCGCACACCCCCTGGACCCTCTGGTCAAGCTAATCTGTAGCGACGTCCGGAGGTCAGCGGAACCCCATAGTGTCATGCGCCTCATGAACACCCTCATCTGTGTGCTTTCGCACCTGTGCGCATTCGCGCTCATCATAAGGTGCGCGTCCGCACTCATCATCTCTAGGGGAAGTAGCCCTATGCTTATGAACATACAAAATGCATGAGGTCCCTCTAGATCCATCGTAATGTCTCTTCTGACACAACCCTCTAGTCTCATCTCTTTGTTACTCTAGGTAACTCATACTCGTAGATATTTATATTAATATCATTTTCATGCTCTTAGGGTTGTGCCCTACGTCGATCTAACGACATGATGCAATATGACCCTCATCATCATCTAGCATGCTCAATATGGGAAACATCATCATATTAAGGTAACAATCATGCAATCATCATGCTCATCATAATGCCACAACGTGGGTCAAACATATCAAGCGTCACTCAACAAAATATGTATATACCGCACATATCATCAAGCATCATAATCCACACATCATCATAACTCATACAATTGTTTAGCCTATCCTATAGTAAGGCCACTTACCTGGTTAGCTTATACGGGTGTGACCAATTTATCCTTAATGAAAGTTCGATTTTTCCCTTTGTATCCAAGCCAACCTATAAGAATCCATAACATCAATTTCATGTTTAATTCTCTAACTCCTACAAGGGTTCATGTGCTAAACTTCATGTGAGCATTAAAGACTTTATGAGTATTGAATATATATATATATATATATATCTTAGTATCCTTTTTTTTTTTTACTCTATGTATTTAGTCGGTAAAATTGTTTATGTTCACCAAATGTTCCATTTTCCTCCCACTGTCTCTCTCTTTTCTTTCCTGTATTTAATTAGTTAAATATATATAATTTCCTTTCCTTTACCTCTTTCTTTTCTTTTTTTCTGTACTTAATTAAATATATGTATATATATTTTTCTTTACCTATCTCTCTGTTTAATTCATTTCAAACCTCTCTCGGTTTAATTCTTTTCCAAACCTCTTGTTTAATTCTTGTTCAATTCTTTTCTTCCCTATTTAATTCTAACAGTTTAGTAAATGAAGGGTTGATCTAATTCTCAATAATGGTACAAAGAAGAAGCTCTATGATCTCATTCAAAGATCTGACATGATTTCTAACTGCTAATTAACATCTAAATAACTGGGTAATGTAGGTGGAAATCTGATTCTAATTAATTCGATAAATGATTTTGAATTTTTCTTTTCTTTCCTAAAACTACTGTCATTAACCATTTCCCATCTATTTTAATTTTTCCTTGAGTAAAAATGGCTATGCATCCATCCCATTATGATTTTCTTCTCTTCCCTCAAAATGATGATTCAATTTAGATGCAATTGGCACACCCAATTTTGATTTTCGATCCCATATCCTAAAATCTAAATAATTGAAAGAGAGATCTAAGATAACTTTTCTATCTCGTGCAAAAATAAAAGAAAATGAGATCTAACTTACCGATGACTTTTCTATCTCTTTCCATTCCTATTAGATCTGCCTGAAGTGAAGGTCCTCTCCAATTCTTCTCTCCCAAAATCTGTGATCTTTACTATGTTTCTTTCTCTCATTTTTCCCTTCCCAAAATCTGCCATTTTTGTTTCTATTTCGTTTCTTGTTTTTTTTTGCAGATCATTTTACAGTTGTAGGGGTTGGGGAGATATTTGGGGAAGGTGGGGAGAGAGAGTCAATAATTTACTTTTTATTTTTTATTTTTATTTTTTTTATAATTATTATTTACTTATTATTATTATCTTTTTTTTTTTCGGGTCGTTACATTATCTACCCCTAAAAAGAACTTTCGTCCTCGAAAGTCTCAAACTCTTGTACTAGCTCAGGATATTTTTCTATTATTTCGTCCTCACGCTCCCACGTGGCTTCCTTGCTGTGGTGATTCTGCCACAGTACCTTAACGAACGCAATATTCCTGTTGCGTAAGGTTTTTACTTCTCTAGCTAAAATTTTTACTAGTTTTTCGTTGTAGCTCAAATCTTCATTGAGTTGGAGTGGTTGTAGTCTAATACGTGGATAGGGTCCGTAACGTACTTCCTCAGCATCGACACGTGAAATACATCATGAACTCTTGAGAGGGCGGGAGGTAGGGCTAACTTACACGCTACTGGACCAACTCGCTCTAGGATCTCGAATGGTCCAATGAATTTAGGACTTAACTTGCCCTTACGTTCGAATCTTAACACACCTTTCATAGGTGCCACCTTCAGGAATACTGGGTCCCCTATCTCAAACTCCAGGCTTCTACGCCTTACATCGGCGTAGCTTTTCTGTCTACTTTGAGCAATACGCATCCTTGCTCGAATTTTCTGGACAGCCTCATTGGTGAGTCAAACCAGCTCGGGTCCTACTAACTCTCTCTCGCCTACTTCGTCCCAGCATAGTGGGGACCTACACCATTTTTCATATCAGGCCTCAAACGGTGCCATTCCAATAGTTGCTTGGAAGCTGTTATTATACGAGAATTCCATCCGGTGGAGTTTGGAATCCTAACTTCCCTTAAAATCTAGTATGCAAGCGCGTAGCATGTCCTCTAGAATTTGGTTTAAACGCTCCATTTGTCCATCTGTTTGGGGGTTAAAGGCAGAACTAAAGTCGAGGCGGGTACCCAGCGCTTTTTAAAGTCTGAGCTAAAATGCTGACATAAAGCGTGGGTCCCGATCTGACACTATAGATACTGGGACTCCATGTAGTCTTACTCTTTCTTTCGCATACAGCTTTGCCCAATTGTCAACTGTATATGTAGCTTTCCCAGGTAGGAAGTGTGCTGACTTGGTCAACCTATCGACAACTACCCGATCATTGTATAGTCTTTAAGCGTTTTGGGTAATCCTACTATGAAGTCCATTGCTATGTTTTCCCACTTCCACTCTAGTATGCTTAGGGGCTGCAACAACCCCGCTGCCTTTTGTCTAGGAGCTTTCACTTGTTGACAAACTAAGCACTTGCTCACAAACTCGGCCACATCCCTCTTCATGCTCTTCCATCGAAAGTGTTGCTTTGAATTCATCTTTGTATCTCAAAGGTGCATGACAAATGGTGAGTTGTGACATTCGTTAGTATTTCTTTCCTTAGCTCCTCTATTGTCGAGACATATAGGCATCCCTGATACAATAGCCCTTCATCTGAGGTCTTTGAGAATCCATTACTAGACTCTCAACTAGCTGACTTAAGACTTTCTGTAGGTTTGGATCCTCTCGTTGGGAGGTAACCATTCTTTGCCTAAGTGTAGGTTGCACTGTAAGTCGAGCCAGTTGTGCCATGACTCTCTCGGTCGCTACAACTATGATGGCTCCATCAAATTTTCTTTGTACCCTTACTTCCCTCGTAATGAGGGCCGAAGAGTGGGCCACCTTTCTACTCAAAGCGTCTGCGACCCCATTTGCTTTTCCAGGGTGGTACTGGATATCTACATCGTAGTCCTTCACCAATTCTAACCACCTTCTCTGTCTCATATTTAACTCTTTC
>NW_019268573.1:1173897-1175998 GCF_002738365.1 Cucurbita moschata
AAAATCTAAATAATTGAAAGAGAGATCTAAGATAACTTTTCTATCTCGTGCAAAAATAAAAGAAAATGAGATCTAACTTACCGATGACTTTTCTATCTCTTTCCATTCCTATTAGATCTGCCTGAAGTGAAGGTCATCTCCAATTCTTCTCTCCCAAAATCTGTGATCTTTACTATGTTTCTTTCTCTCATTTTTCCCTTCCCAAAATCTGCCATTTTTGTTTCTATTTCGTTTCTTGTTTTTTTTTTGCAGATCATTTTACAGTTGTAGGGGTTGGGGAGATATTTGGGGAAGGTGGGGAGAGAGAGTCAATAATTTACTTTTTATTTTTTATTTTTATTTTTTTTATAATTATTATTTACTTATTATTATTATCTTTTTTTTTTTCGGGTCGTTACATTATCTACCCCTAAAAAGAACTTTCGTCCTCGAAAGTCTCAAACTCTTGTACTAGCTCAGGATATTTTTCTATTATTTCGTCCTCACGCTCCCACGTGGCTTCCTTGCTGTGGTGATTCTGCCACAGTACCTTAACGAACGCAATATTCCTGTTGCGTAAGGTTTTTACTTCTCTAGCTAAAATTTTTACTAGTTTTTCGTTGTAGCTCAAATCTTCATTGAGTTGGAGTGGTTGTAGTCTAATACGTGGATAGGGTCCGTAACGTACTTCCTCAGCATCGACACGTGAAATACATCATGAACTCTTGAGAGGGCGGGAGGTAGGGCTAACTTACACGCTACTGGACCAACTCGCTCTAGGATCTCGAATGGTCCAATGAATTTAGGACTTAACTTGCCCTTACGTTCGAATCTTAACACACCTTTCATAGGTGCCACCTTCAGGAATACTGGGTCCCCTATCTCAAACTCCAGGCTTCTACGCCTTACATCGGCGTAGCTTTTCTGTCTACTTTGAGCAATACGCATCCTTGCTCGAATTTTCTGGACAGCCTCATTGGTGAGTCAAACCAGCTCGGGTCCTACTAACTCTCTCTCGCCTACTTCGTCCCAGCATAGTGGGGACCTACACCATTTTTCATATCAGGCCTCAAACGGTGCCATTCCAATAGTTGCTTGGAAGCTGTTATTATACGAGAATTCCATCCGGTGGAGTTTGGAATCCTAACTTCCCTTAAAATCTAGTATGCAAGCGCGTAGCATGTCCTCTAGAATTTGGTTTAAACGCTCCATTTGTCCATCTGTTTGGGGGTTAAAGGCAGAACTAAAGTCGAGGCGGGTACCCAGCGCTTTTTAAAGTCTGAGCTAAAATGCTGACATAAAGCGTGGGTCCCGATCTGACACTATAGATACTGGGACTCCATGTAGTCTTACTCTTTCTTTCGCATACAGCTTTGCCCAATTGTCAACTGTATATGTAGCTTTCCCAGGTAGGAAGTGTGCTGACTTGGTCAACCTATCGACAACTACCCGATCATTGTATAGTCTTTAAGCGTTTTGGGTAATCCTACTATGAAGTCCATTGCTATGTTTTCCCACTTCCACTCTAGTATGCTTAGGGGCTGCAACAACCCCGCTGCCTTTTGTCTAGGAGCTTTCACTTGTTGACAAACTAAGCACTTGCTCACAAACTCGGCCACATCCCTCTTCATGCTCTTCCATCGAAAGTGTTGCTTTGAATTCATCTTTGTATCTCAAAGGTGCATGACAAATGGTGAGTTGTGACATTCGTTAGTATTTCTTTCCTTAGCTCCTCTATTGTCGAGACATATAGGCATCCCTGATACAATAGCCCTTCATCTGAGGTCTTTGAGAATCCATTACTAGACTCTCAACTAGCTGACTTAAGACTTTCTGTAGGTTTGGATCCTCTCGTTGGGAGGTAACCATTCTTTGCCTAAGTGTAGGTTGCACTGTAAGTCGAGCCAGTTGTGCCATGACTCTCTCGGTCGCTACAACTATGATGGCTCCATCAAATTTTCTTTGTACCCTTACTTCCCTCGTAATGAGGGCCGAAGAGTGGGCCACCTTTCTACTCAAAGCGTCTGCGACCCCATTTGCTTTTCCAGGGTGGTACTGGATATCTACATCGTAGTCCTTCACCAATTCTAACCACCTTCTCTGTCTCATATTTAACTCTTTC
>NW_019268573.1:1177949-1198051 GCF_002738365.1 Cucurbita moschata
TTTTTACTCTATGTATTTAGTCGGTAAAATTGTTTATGTTCACCAAATGTTCCATTTTCCTCCCACTGTCTCTCTCTTTTCTTTCCTGTATTTAATTAGTTAAATATATATAATTTCCTTTCCTTTACCTCTTTCTTTTCTTTTTTTCTGTACTTAATTAAATATATGTATATATATTTTTCTTTACCTATCTCTCTGTTTAATTCATTTCAAACCTCTCTCGGTTTAATTCTTTTCCAAACCTCTTGTTTAATTCTTGTTCAATTCTTTTCTTCCCTATTTAATTCTAACAGTTTAGTAAATGAAGGGTTGATCTAATTCTCAATAATGGTACAAAGAAGAAGCTCTATGATCTCATTCAAAGATCTGACATGATTTCTAACTGCTAATTAACATCTAAATAACTGGGTAATGTAGGTGGAAATCTGATTCTAATTAATTCGATAAATGATTTTGAATTTTTCTTTTCTTTCCTAAAACTACTGTCATTAACCATTTCCCATCTATTTTAATTTTTCCTTGAGTAAAAATGGCTATGCATCCATCCCATTATGATTTTCTTCTCTTCCCTCAAAATGATGATTCAATTTAGATGCAATTGGCACACCCAATTTTGATTTTCGATCCCATATCCTAAAATCTAAATAATTGAAAGAGAGATCTAAGATAACTTTTCTATCTCGTGCAAAAATAAAAGAAAATGAGATCTAACTTACCGATGACTTTTCTATCTCTTTCCATTCCTATTAGATCTGCCTGAAGTGAAGGTCCTCTCCAATTCTTCTCTCCCAAAATCTGTGATCTTTACTATGTTTCTTTCTCTCATTTTTCCCTTCCCAAAATCTGCCATTTTTGTTTCTATTTCGTTTCTTGTTTTTTTTTTTGCAGATCATTTTACAGTTGTAGGGGTTGGGGAGATATTTGGGGAAGGTGGGGAGAGAGAGTCGATAATTTACTTTTTATTTTTTATTTTTATTTTTTTTATAATTATTATTTACTTATTATTATTATCTTTTTTTTTTCGGGTCGTTACACAAAGACTCATATCAACAGATTTCAGACCTTCCAAAACTTCTTTCGCATCCAGCATCTTCATTTCTTTGATGGTCATATGCATAGACTTGAATTTGAAACACTCTCAGCAACAGCAGCCAAGTTCATACACCCTATAGAGGTGTATAAGATTCTAGATTTTGTGTCATGTGCTACCACCATAACACCCTTTAAAATCTTCCACGAACTCTTTCGAAACTCTGTTGCATAACCTGTGTTATCCAACTGATCAAAAGAGATCAGGTTCTTCTTGAGACCAGGAATGTATCTTACATCTTTTAATGGCTACAGATTTCCTGCTGGAGTTTTTATGCATACATCCCCTTTTTCTTCAATCTCTAAATTTTTGTTGTCGGCAAGATACACCTTCTTGAAATTTCCAGATTTGAAATCCTGAAATAGTTCTTTATTTGGAGATGACTAACAAGATACACCTGAATCCAAAATTCAGGATTCAATCGAACTGTCCATGCTAAGCATTAGTGCATCCCCAATATTTTTTGGGGAATTTATAGAATCATTGTCCTCTTCTGATTTGTGATTCTGCTTCCTCTTTAGTTATGTACAATCTATTCGAAAGCGATCATTTTCTCCACAACTCCAACATGTAACGTTTGGTCTATTTGAAAAAATTTCACGGTTATTTGATTTTGATCGACCTTTGTTTAAGCCCTTCGATTTACTTCTTCCCCTTTGGCCAACACTAAGAGCACTACCAGATGAATCTCCAATTTCTAGTTTGCGAATACTTTCGCTGAGAACTACATCTCGAATTTTATCAAACTTCAGTTTCTTAGATCCTCGTAGTCGACGGTTCATAGCTGACGATTTTTCGTACATATTCGACAATTACTTTCAACGGATCTGGCGTTGTAACCTTGATGATGTTAAAAGTCACGTTTCTAGACAGCGTCAACCGGATCAACCTTAAGGCCTGATGATCCTTGAGCTTCCACTGATCTATGGTCATAGTATCTGGCTTCATCCCCAACAGGGGTTCGTGAAGATCTTTCTGGTACAGATAATCTTCAATCTGCATCTTCTAGAAACCGAAATCACATCAAACTTCTCAATTTCAATCTTTGAACTTTCTATCTTCTCAATTCCATTTATTAGGATCGCACAATAACGCACACACTCGATCAAGATGAACCCCAAAGAAAAGGAGACAGAAAATTCAAGGAGGAATATTGGCTAAAGATTTTATTGATGACTTCAGTTACGTAGACTAGAGAGAATACAAGGAATTAAAAGAAAAACATTTGGGAAGCACGTGAGGTATATATACGGTTTCATTTTACTAAATATAGCTTTACCAAATCTTTACGAAATATCTCTCATATATATCTCTATCAGATCTTTACTCAATACCTACCATATATATCTCTACTAGAACTTTACTAAAAATAGGCCGCCCAACCGGACTAAAGTATATGTAGCATGATATGAGCTCCATGTTGAGGTCTAATAGTTAAATTGGATATTGGAGCATGAGTATAGGACGAAGAAAGCTCGAAAGAAAACTGTTGTAGAATCATCGATAGAGCAATTTTGGCCTCAATTATGGCAAAGTTTTGTCCGATGCATATGCGAGGACCCCATCCAAACGGGAAGAACCCAACTTGATTTTGTGTCGCTTTTGAAACTCCCTCAACAAATCTATCGGGATTAAACTCATTTGAATCATCACCCCATAGTTTTTTATCACGATGGATAAGAACAATTGGAAAACTCAGCATCACACCAGTTGGTAAAGTCAAGTTTTCAAGTTTTGTTTCGTTTTGAACAAGACAAGTAAGTAACCCTGTTGGTGGGTATAATCTCAGGACTTCGTTCAATATCATCGTAACCTAAATGTTGAGAATAACATAAAGTTTAACCAATGAAATAAAAAAAAATGAAAATACATAGAACAGAGTGTTACAATTTTTAGGCGATTTAAACCATCAAAATTTGGTTTGTTTTACCAAAGACTTGTAGGACCTCTTCTCTAGCTAGATCTTGCCATTTTGTGTATGAGCTCAATAAAACCATTGTCCAAACTAGTAGCATTGCTGTGGTTTCTTGGCCAGCAAGGTAAAAAACTCTACCTTCTTCTACTATGTCTTCGATACTCATTCCGACATCGTTGTTTTCGTGCTCTCAAATTTCTTTCAAATTTGATTGTAAGAGGATGCTTAATAGATCAGCATGCATAGCTTTACTTGCCATCATAGCCCTATGCCTTTTGTTGATAACGCCCAAGAGCAACGTTTTTAATTCTTTGCTCATTTTTTTCATTCTATTGTTTGACTTTGTTGGTACAAACCTACTCAAACATTATGATGAGATGTTATACGAAATTTCATAAATATTGCTCGTGTGAGATCCCACATCGATTGGAGAGAAAAATGAATGTCAGCAAGGACTTTGGCACCAAAGGAGTAGATTGTGAGATCACATATTGATTTGAGAGGGGAATGAAACATTCTTTTATAAGAGTGTGGAAACCTCTCCCTAGCATACGTGAGTAACCCAAAAGGGAAAGCCCATAGAGGACAATATCTGCTACCGGTGGGCTTGGGTTGTTACAAATGGTATTAGAGCCAGACCCCAGACCGTGTGCCAGCGAGAACACTGAGCCCTGAAGGAGGGTGGACGTCGAGTGGTGTGTCAATGAGGATGCTGGCCACCGAAGGGAGGGGATGGATTGTGAGATCCCACATCAATTGGAGAGAGGAACGAGTGTTAGCGAGAACGTTGGACTTCGAAGAGGGTGAATTGTGAGATTCCACATCTATTGGAGAGAGGAACGAGTGTTAGCGAGAACGTTGGACCTCGAAGAGGGTGAATTGTGAGATTGCACATCTATTGGAGAGAGGAACGAGTGCCAGCGAGGACACTGGGTATCGAATGAAGTGGATTGTGAGATTCCACGTCTATTGGAGAGAGAAACAAGTGACAGTAAGAACGCTGGCCTCAAAACATTCTTCATAAGGGTGTGGAAACCTCTCCCTAACAAGACACGTTTTAAAAACTTTGAGGAGAAACCCGAAAAGGAAAATCTAAAGAGGACTCATATTCACCTCTAATTGGATGATGTATTTAAGCCATAAATAAAGAAAATTGTACACATATGAGAAAGAAAAATTGTACAAAAAAAAAACAATAAATAAGAATCTATAAATTGAATTGTACTAAAAACATTTTAGAGAAATTTTGAGTTCACCTCCATCCCGGTATGTAAACACCAAAAAACTCAGGGATGAAGCCCACAATATGTTTATTTTCGCGCTTTGCATTTTCTTCTACTCAAACTTGAAACCTGTGCGTTGTTAGGTCGACGCTCTAACCACTTAAGCTATTCAACTTGACGGTTGATAAGGTTAGCTCCTCCGCAATGATATACCACCGATGGCTTCAACCATACCACTTGTTGTTTTTAGATAATCGGCCAGGGAAATCCTTTTCTTTTCGGTGAGAGGAAATTGTTGAGCGGAGTTGTTGGATGAAAATAAAACGGGTAAAATAAGAGAGAGAGAGAATTGCTCAAATTTTGACTGTGCTTAAAATGAGATGGATAAATCTTCTAAACAGATTTAATATTTAAATATAATTTATCCTTAACTAAATCTGTGCCCCTTCCTACAAAATTGCCCGTCTAAAACTTAGGTAATCCATTCGACGTGTTTGTCAAATGGTCAAATGGAGGTATTCAATCAAGTAATGAAATCGTGTGAATCTAAATAAGGAAAAATTTAGGTTTTATCTAACAATTCTTCTTCCCAACTTATGTGGGATCTCACAAATAGACGCGTCTACAAGAGGGTGAAAATCTCTCCCTAGCAGATACATTTTAAAAACCTTGAAGGAAATTCTGAAAGAGAAAGCCCAAAGAGGACAATATCTAGTAACGGTGGGTTTGGGCTGTTACAACTGGTATCAGAGCTAGTCACTAGGTAGTGTGCTAGTGAGGAAAGAGGAATGAGTGCCAGCGAGGACGTTGAGCCCTATAGGGGAGTGGATTGTGAGATTCCACATCAGTTGGAAAGAGAAATGAAGCATTAAGAGTGTGGAAACATCGCCCTAGCAGACATATTTTAAAATTATGAGGCTGATGGTGATATGTAACGGTCCAAAACAGACAATATCAACTAGTGGTGGACTTGAGCTGTTACAAGTCGTATCGACACCAACAATTGTACACAATTAAACTTATAAATGCTAATTATGAGTTTATATATTCAAGGCAAGTTTTGATACTAATTAGAAGAAGAAAGCATACCTTCAAGTGTTTGAAATGAAAGGCTGGATTGATTATCTTTCTATGCTTAACCCATTTGGGTCCTTCATGATTAGCAAGTCCATCGAAAAGCAACCTGGCAAGAGGGTTGATAGACGGCTTTTAACATCATGCATTAAAGAAAGTGCAGCTTTGAGTTGATCAGGGTCCATGATGTGCACTCTTGGATATGGTCCAATCCACATGAATGAATTCTTTCCTATATTTAATACAAACAACAAACAAACACTTACAGAATAATTAAATACCTATTTGATAAAAACAAACAAACACGACATACCATATTTGTGGATGGTATGATTAAACTTACCATAATTAAACTTACCATATTTGTGGATGGTATGATTTATGGAGGGTATGACACGTGGAGCAATATCATGGGAGAAGGTCATGGGGCTGGATATGGCCTGCTCCCTCATGGCGGCTATGTCCTTCATGTCGCCGGAGAGAAGCCGGTAAGGATTCCCGGCGAAGCCTTGGTTTCTGAGGGACCTCTCAAGCTTCTAGGACCTCAGCCAAATCCAGTTCAAAAATCTCCATCCCCATACGGCTAAACACACCACAGCCACCGCCAAAATGGAGTCCCTAATACTCGCCAATATCTCCATCTAAATTGAGAGAGATTTCTGAATTTTGTGCTTAGCGATGGAAGGAGGACCTATGTTTGCTAATTTATAACTATACAAATTTGATTCGTGAAATTACCACTTAATCCAATTAAGTCGAGTTTGCTTGCCAGCCATGAGCTTGCCTGCCATCGAGACTAGTTGTGTAAGAGGAGACTTTTCTTGCATCTGATAGGGAGAGTTTTCCACACCCTTATGATGGGTGTTTCCTTCTCCTTCCCAACCGATGTGGGATCTCACACTACACCCCCCTTCGGGGCACAGATCCACGCTTGCACTCGTTTCTTTTTTCAATGGATGTGGGACCCTCACTAAATCCACCCTTCTTTGGGGCTCAACCTCTTTGGTGGTAAATCGCCCGGTGTCTTGCTCTGATATCATTTGTAATGGTTCAAACCCACCCCTAGTAGACATTGTATCTTTGGAATTTCCTACTTTCTCTCAAGGTTTTTAAAACACGTTTGGCAATGAGAGGTTTTCACACCCTTTAGAGAGTATTTCGCTCTCCACTTCAACAGATTTGGGATCTCACACTAGTCATATATAGCTTATCACTTCTTTTTAAGAATAATTATTTTTTAAATATTTTTAAATATAATAAATTGAGAGTAGGAAGGTTTTAAATAAATTTAGGGGAAGAAATACATCTTAAGTTACTATTAAATATGCTCACGTGATATTTGCTTGCTTTTTCTAAAGAGATTTTTTTAATAAATTATCTTGTCCTTTTATATTTATGATTAAATTATTTTTATTATTAATGCTAATTGACAATTAAAATTAAATTACGCACACTACATAATTATTTTTTGACATAATTTTAAACATCAATTAATGAGGCTATAAATAGAATCAATTCAAAATCCAGTTAGACCAGCTTGCGTGAACATCTTTTGTAGAGAATTCAATTACATATTAGATTTAGGTATCTTGTTTGGTGGTTGTAATCAAGTTATCAATAGATTTAGAAAGAAGATAAGGATAAAAGTCCGTGTGGCCTACTTTTATTGTGAGCTTCTCTGGGATCGTTAGAGAAATTTTGTAACGATTCTAAATTTTGTTTATAACCTAAGGTCGTTACTATATACGTATTATGATCATTTAATGTGAAAATACTTAATTCAAACTTTATAATAAAAACATAACCTTTTTCTTACCTGTCATTTCTAAAGCCCTTAAATAAAATAATGCACGTTGAAATAAACAAGAAATAACATAAAGTAAGTTCCTTATAGTATGAAAATGCAACTAACCTATACTAAACTATAATCTAATAATTCAAATTATGAAACTACCCTAAGCATGGATCATGGTCTCCTAGTTGCGATGCCACCGTCAACCGAGGGGAGCTTTATCTTTACCTGAAAATGAGAGTAGCACATGGCTGGAATATTTTAAAAAATACTCAATAAGTGACCCCCGGTCGGAGTTAAATGCAAGCACATATAATTTCATGAATGAGACCTACATAACAGTGTATTTTCCTATGGCGGCTATCCTAAATGGGCAATTTGAATGTGTACTTTCCCTACACATAGTCCACACGTGCAAGCATGGACCCACCAGTCTGTTTGCATACCTCCTGGGCCCCTTTATGGTTGAGCAAGCATTCTCTGGTAGTTGTTGATGGCCGACACCCGTTAAGAATAACAACCGTCACAGTTGCATTATGATAAACATAAAGATCGTTCCCCTGCCTTGTAGCATACGCATTCGTTCTATCGTGAAGGAGAAGGGGTATCCCTCGATGCAGGAGCACACAATAATGCATGAGGTCCCAACATTTTTCCATTTTCTTTATCATATAATACAATCCCGTTAGCGTTTCCTTCATATCATATCATTTTTCATATTGTTTATCATATCTTTCATGCGTATGTCAGAGTTGTATTTCATGTAACTCATATCATTCATATCACACATATGTCATATCATAACATTTTCATGCTTTCAGATATAACAATCCACATCATGCACATATCATATCATATCATGTATCATAATATTCGCATAGCATATCTCGAACATGTCGTCAACATATCATATTATAAACATATCAATTCATCAAATACAACATAACATTCACATATCATAATATATACATATCATTTCATAAAAGTTTGCATATACAAGCATATAACACATGTGGAGCCACAAACACATGTCATCATACAACACAAAATTATAACCGAATGATGGTAGGGCCACTTGCTTGGTTGGCCTTAGCTGACGTTTTCCCTAATTCTAGTACATTCATTTCCGTTCCTCGAAATTACTCCAATCATTTTCGGTCATTATTTTCTACTAAAATATTCATCCCATTTCGTTAGTAATGTTAGAATTCTTAACTCAGTGGAACTTAAATCAAGAAATTTACCCTTACGGGCCTTATTTGCCTTAAACAAGCTCAAATTCAACTTCAAGATGGTCGAAACTATGGAAATTAGCTATTTTCCCCTTTAATGAGTCGAAGGAGCGAATTTTGAGCCGTAGAGTCGAGCCGAGCCATTTAAGCCAACTTAGCTGAGGAAGTGTTGTACTGAAGGTGTGCCATGTGGTGCAATTAAAGTTTGACGCGGCTGTTGGCGACTTCAGGTCAAGGTGCGAGTCGTTATGCGTATGCAGGTTGTAGATTGCGGCGCAGTACTGGGCTGTTGCAGGTGTGGGCTAATGCATGGGCCGTAGTAGGTTGCGCCTCGGGTACTCGGGTGTTGATCGAGCTGTAGGCGCACGGTTGTGGCTGAGGTGCTGCAAGTGATTGGTTTGGGTCTAGGTAGAATAGTGTCAGTAACGGGTTGCAGTTGGGTAACAAATGTAGGTTTGACCCAAAGTCCATGGACTTCGTCTTCTCTACTCATTTCCCTCGAGTTTTTCAATTAGTTTTCTCTCTCCTCTGAAACCACGCTCTGACGTTCGTTTCTTGCCATTTTCCCTTTGGTTGTTTGTCACTGACCCTTCTTCTTTGCTTCCCACGGAGTGTTTCTGGTTGTATGCACCTATTATGTGCAGATCTATAAGATTCTAAAATCTGAAACTCAAACCTTTTTTTCGAGAACGAATCACATTGTGAAGGCGTGAGAGCTTACCTCCTATGTACGTGCAGTCGTCGATGATCCCTTTCACAGTGTGAGTTGGTTGTTTCGACACTAGATCTACGAGATTATCGTTGTCGGAGTATTCTCAACAATCACTCACTCTCCCTCTCTCGTTTTCTCTTTGTGTTTTTCCTTTCTACTTTGCAGGTGGGTTCTGTGACGATGACAGGATTCTTGTGGGTTCACTTGGAGCAGTGTGGTCGTCGGGTAGGGTGTAGCTGAGAGGGCTGTGTTAGATAAATTCCTACCGAGTGAATGTGATCCCTAACTTTTAGTTAACCATTTTTTTAGGTAACTATTTTTACGTTAAACCCACACAATTAAAGTAAGTGGGAAGTACAGGTCAAGTGGAAGAGCGTTAGTTAAGTTGCCATTTACTTTTCCTATTAGGATAATTTGTTATTTAAATATCCCACTGAATGACGAATGAAATCATCGAGTCTTCAGCAAATCTCTCTCTCTCTCTCCTTTTACTTTCCATTATTTTTTCTTCGAAGAAATTTTTCTTCAGCCGATTTTGTTTCGTCGATGTTTTCCTCCCAATCGCCAGAAGTCAACAAGTGTTATCAGAGCCTGGTTTAAGCCATCGATGGTATATCATTGTGGAGGAGCCAACTTTATTAACAATCAAGTTGAATAGCTCAAGTGGTTAGAGCGTCGACCTAACAACACACAGGTCATAGGTTTGAGTAGAAGAAAATGCAAAGCGCGGAAAATACACAAATCGTGGGGTCTATCTTAGGCAGGCTCACTCACTCCTCCACTCTGCAGTCGTGTGCCTACATCGCCAAAAAGAGGCCGACGCCCGATGACGGACGTCGAGTTGTCATTGAGCAAGTAATCAGGGAGACAACGACTGCCACCGTTCAGTACCCGATGCTAACAAGGTCCAACTACACAACAAGTGGGCCTTCTTGATGCACGTCAACCTTACAGGTGCAAGGGTCACAGGGCTTGCCAACAGCATCACCACTCTCGGTGGGAGCATCATCGAGACAGAAATTGTGAAGAAGATGTTGCATGTCATCCCCGATCACCTCGAGCAAGTCGCGATTGCAATCGAGACATTACTCAGTGGAAGAGGTGACCGGAAGACTGCGTAACATCCAGCAGCAGAAGAAGAATGTCGCTTCAACTGTCGACAAGGATGATCGTCTACCCCTCACAAAGGAGGAATGACTTGCACTCGCGACAACACTAACGAGAGCAATGGGTCCTCCAACCGCAAAGGTGGTAAGAAGCCATAGAAATCTCGCGGGTGCATGCGCAGAAAGAGGCAGATCAAAAGGAGTCGACTGACGACGGTCCAAAGCCTAAAATTCTGCGACAACACTGACGAGAGCAACAAGTCCTCCAGCCGCAAAGGCGGTAAGAAGCCATGGAAATCTCGCAGGTGCATGTGCGGAAAAGATGCAGATCAAAAGAAGGAGTCGACTGACGACAGGTCCAATCCAGTGCTCGTACTGTGGGAAGAATTGCGGGAGCAAGCTCAAGAACAAGGAGACGGTCGAGAAGGCTCCTATGGCTCAATCCGAGGAGGACGAGCTGGCTCTTTTCATGATGAGTGCATCAGTCATACCCCCTAATCCAATTCCAAATCTACGGAGGTAATCGGCGATGGTGTAGCTGCTTCAATGAGCCTCGAACTTGAGGAAGAGCTCCAGCTGGGCGTAACAAATGCCTCGTCTGCATTCTCCAAGCTCGACTCGGGGATTCGCGGGACGGTTAAGTTCGGTGATGGCTCCGTCGTCGAGATCGAAGGGCGCGGCACCATCCTGTTCATCGGCATGGGAGGCGAGCACCACAAGCTGACCGGCGTCTACTTCATCCCGAGGCTAAAGGCTAACCTTGTGAGCCTGGGTCAACTCGATGAGGCCGGCTGCCACATTTTCATCGAGCACGGCTACTCGAGATCCGCGATGATAGACGACCACTGCTCACACAAGTTCGATGCCCGAAAATCGCCTTTACATTCTTGAGTTAGAGATAGAGCAACCAGCCAGCCTCTCGGCCAGGACCAAAGAAGTATCACGCAAGGTACGGACACCTAAACTTTCCTACCCTACAAAAATTACATAAGGAGAAGATGGTGCACGGTTTGCCGGGAATCAAACACGTGAACAGGCTATGCGACGGGGTCTCATCAGCAAGCAAAGACGCACCCCCTTTCCGTCTCAGGCATCCAACCGCGCTAGTGAGTCATTGGAGCTCATGCACGGTGATATTGATGGTGTTAATATAACACATGCGGAAGCAATTTGGATCTTAGGCACTTTTAGAACATCAATTATTGTAAATAACTAGCATGTTCATAAGTATTAAAACTTAATGAGTTTAAATACTAACCTTTTGTAGTTCAAACTCCTTTTGCCTCACGAACCGGTTTCGAACCACCACTAGTGTCTTCTCCACTATCCTCCGGCCTTAGAACGGGATTGTGGAATCCGGTGAGTGACTAAACTTGGGAGGGATTTTGTATATGTGAAAGAGAGTGTTTGTGAGAGGTTTTTCTCAAGGTTTTTCATCAAGATGAAGAATCCCTTCCAAGTATCATGATCACTCTATTTAAAGAGTCAAGTTTGCATGTTCATGCAAACTTGAGATCACCAAATTTTGACACTTAAAATTCCACTCAAATGTTTGGGATTATGTGGCAAGCATGCATGTTTGAGTTAACCAAATTTTGACACTCACAATTCCACTCAAACTTGTGGGGTTTATTTGGCAAACATGCAAGTTTGGTTAAACCAAATTTTGACACCTCAAAATTCCACTAACATGGATTTTTCCATTAGATGAAAGTCAACATTTTGACTTTCTTCATTTTAATTCAACAATTAATTTGAATAATGAATTTCAAATTAAAGTAACATTAAATGATTAATTAAACTATTTAATTAATATTTAATATTAATTCAAATGCCAATCCCAATCAATTCCGACACATAATTGATTAAGATATTTAAATCTTATTTAAATATCTCAGATTCTCTCTTTTCGTTTAATTCGTAAGTAAAACAAAATTGCGGTTAAATATATCGTATATATGTAACGCATATTCCCTAATTTGAATTCGAACACTTTGAACTCACTCGTCACACTATTCTATGGTTTAGTCCGATATGAGCTAGCAGAGGGACCTAATGGACCTATAGATCATGGGCTCCAACGATCCAAGATTAACCGATTAAACTCATTAACCTGGTTAACCAACATTCGTTAACTACTAGGACACTCCACTATAGCCTAGTAGTTGCACTCCCCTCACTATAGATATATTTCTGACCATCTGATATAACCATGATTAGTAAGTCGATCCTTCACAGGTTGTTCGTAACTAGAGCTGGGTCAATTTACCGTTTTACCCCTGAAGTTACTTCTTGTTCCTTATGTCTCACTGATCCTCTAATGAATAATTGGTTTGTGGTCCAACCAGTAAACCGAATCCCTCTCAGGCCAATGAGAGGGTGGGGCCCCTTGTTCAAGACTTGGAGTCAGTGCTTAAGGGAACTACCTTTCTTCTATCCCTAAAAGTGGGTAGGAGTGAATTCCGTCTTGCACCCCACATCCCCAGCCATTCACCCAGTCTTACCCTTGAAATGGGAGGCCTGTTGAGTCGGCGAACTAGAGCCACTCTCACCCATGCAAATCTAAGGATAATTCCGAATAAACAGGAGTTCATGGTTAGCTCAGGATTAAAACCGAGTTACCTAGGTTATCGAATGAAAAGAAAATCAGCCTCAACAGTAAACGACTTTATAAAGTGAGAGTGGTTTTCTTCATGGTCCGATCTTATGCAATACTCATTGCATAGGACGCCTCCACTCACATGTCTCTACATGCACAATTTAGTGATCACATTGTTTATATCATATACAAAAGTGGGCCGCATCCATAGTGTCTCCAGAATAAGGTACTCAGCCTTATCCTTATACTATAGATCATTTTGACTATATACTTGAACTTGATCCACTCTTATGTCTCTACATATAGTTTAAGTAATCATACTATAGCCAGAGTGTTCTTAGTTTATTGGATTTAGATTAATGATCGTAAAGTTCACTTTATTCAATAACAATTTTTACTGAATAAACATCAATAATAACTTTATTGAAAATAGAATATATCTTTGTTTACAAACTATGAGTTTTAGGACATAAAACCCAACATATATCTGCTGGCCCATCAAGCCGGCGACCCCAGGCGGCAAGACTCTCTTCCTCCTGCTGGTCGATGACAAAAGCCGCTTCATGTGGTTGATCCTGCTGCAAGCGAAAAGTGAGGCAGCAGAGGTAATCAAGCACATTCAATCACGAGCGGAGGCCGAATGCGGGAAGAAGATGCGAGTGCTGCACACGAACTGAGGTAGAGAATTCATCTCGATGAGCTTCGGTAAGTACTGCGACGAGCTCAGAATGCAGCAGCACCTAATGGTGCCCTACTCCGCCCAGCAGAATGGGGTGGTGGAACGCCAAAATCAAACCATCATCGGGGCAGCAAGGTCATTACAGATGACGGCCGGGATGTCCAGGAGGTTCTGGGGAGAGGCAGTAATGACGGCCGTCTACCTCCTCAATTGGTCGCCAACGCGAAGCCTAGACGGAAAGACACCACACGAGGCCTGGTACAACAAGAAGCCAGCGGTACATCATCTCCGAGTGTTCGGCTGCATCACATACATGAAGGACGCGCATCCCCACCTCGCCAAGCTCAATCCCAGGGGGCTGAAGGTCGTTTTCATCGGCTATGAACCTGGAAGCAAGGTGTACAGGTTCTATGATCCCGCAGAGGGGCAAGCTCACGTGTCGCGCGACGTCATCTTTGATGAGACCACCTTTTGGCAGTGGAATGACGTAACCAAGGCAGATCAAAACCCAAATCAATTCACGGTGGAGTACCTCATCACCGAGCCGGGAGAAGGAGAAGCACAACATCGGGAATCGTCACCGCCGCTAGCAGCTGCACCGAACACGCCTATGCCAACCCCAACCATAGCTCCAGCTGCAACTCTGAAACCAGTGGAGTTCGTAACACCACATTCTGCGGATTCGACGCTAGATGCCGATCACGATGATGGTCTGGTGGCCAGGTACCAGAGGATGGAAGACCTACTGGGAAGAGGTGAACCACCTGGACTGACGGTGCCAACTCGAAGAAGAGGTGGGCGAACAAGACGTGGAGTCTGGGGGACATGCCGCCAGGGACACCGAGCCATAGCTCGAATCGGAGTTCAAACAAAATAAGGTAGATATACGACAGGGCTTTAGGAGGAGATTGTTAGATAAATCCCTACCGAGTGATAGTGATCCCTAACTTTTAGTTAACCATTTTTTAGGTAACTATTTTTGCGTTAAACCCACACAATCAATTAAAGTAAATGGGAAGTACATATCGAGTCGAAGACCATTAGTTAAGTTGCCATTTACTTTTATGGATAATTTGTTATTTAAATATCTGAACTGAATGACAAATGAAATCATCGAGTCTTCAGAAAATCTCTCTCTCTCCTTTTACTTTTGTTATTGTTTCTTCGAAGAAATTTTCCTTTGGCCGGTTTTTTTTCCGTCGACGTTTTCCTCCCAATGGCCAGAAGTCAACAGAGTACAAGAATTTCGGCGCCTCGCCTAAATTTTCGCGCATTTTCTGTCGACCTGATGTTTTTTTTATATGTGGTCGTAACAAAATTCTACAACTTTTTTTATTTGACATTTCTCTAGTTTGTTGAATTAAATGTATCTCCACTTGATTTCATCATGTATTGCCATAATATCTTGGACTAATTTTTTTATTATGCTGATTTTATTATTATTATTATTTAATAAGAGTTAAGGTTATAATAATAATAATTAAATAATTGTGTAGGCAATTTTGGGTGAGTTGTTGGAACCGCCAGAACCCCAACCACCCCCCACTCTCCATTTGATTCTCAGGCCGCCTCCTTTCGGTTGCAACAACATAGAACTTCTCCCCCATTTGACTTCGAGCTCCCCCATTCCTGATAGAGAAGATGGTGTAAACCTCCTTTAGAATCTTGTCATCGCATAGTCAATCCTACACTTCGAGTTGCAAACCAGTATCGTTGCAGTTGGTTGAAAGATCAACGACGTCAAGAATTCAATACTATATAGGAACCATCGTTGTCACGAGTCATCAGAGGAGATAATTGGAACCAAAGGATGACTAGACTGCGCGTGGATTTCCATTTGAAAAAGAGACCGGTGAAAAAAATAAACAAGGAAAACCAATTTCTAACAGTCAAGCAGAGAAAAAGAAACTCATAAGTACTCAGACGCACAACCCACAAGCTCTTTACGCTTCAAGTCTAGGCTAACCAAGTAAGTAGTTTTACTATTGGTTTGGTTAGATGACTTGTTTGCTATATGAATGACTCGTGTGCTGTGACCCCCTAATTGTGTCATGTTTTGGTATTATTTGACGTGTGCTATGTTATGTCTATGCTACGATATATGTTATATCATGATACAAGTTATTATATGTTATAAGTTATACTATAATATGATTATGTATGTTATTGAACTATGTTGTGTTATCAATGTCATGCTATATAAACTTTGTTAATATGTTCGCTCTATGCCTATGAGACATAAGAAAGGCAGGTATGTTAATCATGAAAGATATGATGACAAGTATTATGTATGTATGTATGTCTTATAGGAATGCTATATCAAGAAAAGAATGGAGTATGACTTTCATCATAAGTACATGTCATACATTACGATATCATGTACACTGTGATAATATACGCACTCCTTTTGCTTCGTGACTTCACACACGCACACACGCACGCGCACACACACACACTATGTTCTTTGAGGTAGGATTCTCCACAGATTCTGTGAAGGAACTTGGCAGAAGTTTGGACCAGAAAATAGAACCTCGAGAGTTCGTCCAAGAATTGTAAGAGGAAGCCATGAACCTACTTTGAACACTCATAACTCTGTCACTGTTTAGTGTTTAAATTTAAGAAAAATATCATGATGTAGTCGAATCTACGATTTACAACTTTGCTAAAGAAACCAAGTTGATTTGAGTTCAAAATAAAAAAGATACAAAAATTTAAAACTCAAAGAAAAAAAACCTAATCGGATCTATGTTATGACGGTTAGAAGGAGAGATGAAGTTTTGGCGTGCCACGTGTCAATCGACGAGAGGAATTATGCGTGCTATCAGAAGGAAGACACCCGTCGAGTGCTAAGTAGAACGATGCATCAAGCGTGGCGTGGAGCTACATGTCTCCACCCAGACGAGGTCACACCGCCTTCTACAATACTAATCCGACCCACGTAGTTTGACCCAAACCGACCTGCCACCCACTAACCAACCCGATTCGACCCTTTGTCCAAAGAAAATTGAATTGACTAGCCCACTATCAGAGTAGAAACCTTGACCTGCGACCTGCTCTTGCAGAATCCTCTCACGCATGGTACTTGCGCATGACTGTCGTGAGAAGAATATATGACGACGTTTGGTAACGAGTGGCTGGCGAGTGTAAGATGATTTTTGGTCTGTTCGATTTCCTTTGCTAGATTTTTATCCTAATTATGGTTCTAACTATATTTTTATGTGAAATAGGTTCTAATTGAGGAAAATCACTTCTTTTGGACACCCTCCTAGTGATAAAAAATATCTCAACATATCTACTTCTCTATGTATGGCCCACACATGCAAACATGGGCCCACCAGGTAGGCTCACACACCCCTTGGGCTTGACTCGTCGGGATAGCACTCGCTAACAAGTTGTGCCATATACTATAGAGGGAAAGGGTAGGCATGACCTCATAACAAACATAAATGTCGTAAATAACTAGTCGCAATGTATACGTCTGTACTCATTATAATGGGAATGTATTATGGTGCACATGACACACAAATATGCATGAGGTTCTCATTGCTTTTAATCATGAAATATTATATGATGTAAGACAATCCTTCATTTATTTATAACATATTAAGTTTGTAAATTATGCTTACGTAATTCCTCTACAATATGTAACACATAACATAATTGTCACGAGACTTAAGCATTATAGAATATCGTTTTCTTAACAACTTTGACATGATAACATCATAGCATAGCTTCTATGCATAGCACAAGTTATCATGGCTCACACAACATTTGAAGCATACCATATCATAGCATGACATAATATAGCACAATATGGAATAACATAGCACAGCATGACATAACACAACATAATATGAGATTATAAAATATATCGTAACATATCATTCATACATATGACATGTACAATGACAATGGGGGATGTATCTTCATACATAATACAATTCATCCAATGAAGCCGATCGTGGAGCTACTTACTTGGTTGACCTAGGCCAAAGTAACTAATTATTCTTGGTACTAGCGTAAATCTGCTCCTTAACGTCTAATTCAACCTGAGATCCATCTTCTTGATGATATCAGTTAAAACAAAATCATTGCAAAGATCAGTCACCTTGTATTCTAATTAATGAATTCTAATTATTGAAGATAAAGAAATATCTCAACATATCTGCTTTAATCTCTTTTAATTTTCCCAAATCAAGTCATTTGCTACATATTTAAGATTCTTAAAATTAAAAATCATGTGTAGCTGGTTTTGTATAATTTTCATTGAATATTTTAAGGTAAGACATCTTATATAGATGACGATAGCGTCGGTAAGAAGACCATGGAACTAGTGTTAGGGTAGCTGCCTTTATGTCTTTCTGTAGCCATTAGGTTAGAATACGACATTAAATTATTTTTCCTTTTTGCTTCAAATGCTACGTTATTTACTTTTCCACTTTACAACTAACCCTCTACAAGACTTCCCTAATCTCATGACTTCCCTGATGTGTTTTTAGAGAATGTACCGAGGATAGCTCCGTCCTGGACAGTAGATCTCTGCATAGAGCTTGAATTGGGTACAAATTCATATCACTTGGCCGACCCGTCACCCTGGACCAATAACCCACGTGCCTACCCAACTTGACCTGGCTTCTAGGTCGCACGCATACTTTACTCTGACTCATTACCAACCCGACTCGATCGTGACCCGCACACGTCCACCTCCCCTGACTCTTAAAGGAAATAAGTGCTTTAATAGAATGTTTAAAGACAAGATTGTAAAGTGGATAGATAGGCTCCGGGAGGTTGGAATAGGGGTTTGATAACTGAGTAAATATCCTTTTGAACTTCCAAGCTTTTGTGTACCTCCATTTTGCCTTACAATAGAGAATGAGAAAAACAGTAAACATAAAGGGTAAAAAGAAACACAGTGAAGCAAATAATAATAATCTTAACAACACTAAACAGATGCAAAGGAAATTGTGAAATAAACAATATCAAATGAAGTTATATCACAACTAATGGTAACTATTATAGGGTCAAGGTATATAGCTCTTGTTGTTCATAGACTTGGGTAGCTAGCTTAGCCTACGTAATGGTTAACTGGTGTCCAAGATTGAGGAACTATATCATAGAACTCTCTCTTTGTCATGAGGATGCATGGGTGTGTGCTCGCTTGTAGTCATCAATGGAATGTTAGTTGGTGAACTCTTCCCATATGATCACAAGTCACCGAAGGTTGGGGGAGAAACCCCTGTGTGTGCCAACTCCATTGAGTACCTTTATGATCCTTGCCTTTCTCATAGGACGGATCCACCGTGCAAGGTAATCAAACTAAACTATTAGGCTACACATTTTTAATTGGCCCCATGTCTTGCTCAATGGTACTGTACTTGAGTGGAAAGAGAAGTAGAAACTCTGCAAACACTGTACCGACTGCTAATGGTCTTGGAGGCTACATTTGTCTTCCTAGGTTGCCATGGTGGTCTTCTAGGTCTCTAGGGTGGTGTGGCTGTCTTGACATGAACTCATGTCTCCAGGTTTCTCAGTTTTGACTCCTTGAATCTAGTTGGATTGGGAGCATTAGGGGTTGCACCCTTTGATCGTCTCTTACGATTGTAATGTGCTTGGAGTACGGGAAGCGTTTCATCCTAGGTCATGTTCTAGCCAAGTTGACACTAACACCCTAGTCTTATTCAATTTCTACTATCACTCTACGGATCATATATTTAACCACCTAAAGTTAATGTATAATATCATGGATACAATTACACATGCTATATAGGGAGATAAATTTTATCAAGCACCTGGAGCGCAGATACACAGTCAATTACAACATACAAAGGCTATTTCAGATATACCTACAACAAGTGTAACAGTTCTCATGCTTATCCGATCATTCTAAGTTTTGGTCATACTAAATCTAACCTCATAGGATTTGATTTTACTAGCATGCATGCATATCCAAGCTATCCCTACAAATATTACTTGCCTAGAAATTGAGTGGATACTTATATGATTTGTCTCATGCCTTCCGAGTTCAATTACTACTGAAAAGTCACAAAAAATTCTTGAAATTCTCTGGTGGATTCTAATTCAGACAAAAAAAATTGGTTAGCATTAAAATCGGCACAGAAACGGAGAAATGACACATGTCTGTGGGTTTCTTCCTTCTTACTACAATTTTTTTTTCAGAAATCATAAGTGTTTCATTCCAATCTATTTTCTTTTCATTTTCGTAACTCTTGATTCATAACTCAAAACAATTTGGTTTTTCATCAATATTGAAGATTTCTAATAAAACTAACTCTTGTGAGCCAATAATTACCCTCTTCTTATTACCTTTGTATAAGAAATGATAATTCCTTCGTGATGAGTATCGTGAACGTAAAAATTATTATCGATTAGGATTTAGTCTCGCACAAAACCCTTACTATTCCAATTAAATTATATAAATCAAAAGATTAGTGAATTAGAGAGCGGCTTCTAACTCTGTTAACTTTTATAAATTATTATCAAATAGAATCTAGATCTTACATGAAATCTTCTCTTGCATCTCAATGAAGTTAGTAACAGGAATTCGAGATGAGATAATTGTCGTCCTTGGCCGAGCATGACTATGTTATGAGATATTTAACTATCTCCCACGTGCTTTTAGTACTCGAATCATATTTAGTTTTTTTTTTTTTTTTTTTTTT
>NW_019268573.1:1198334-1199127 GCF_002738365.1 Cucurbita moschata
TTTTTTTTTTTTTTTTTTTTTTTGAAGTGTATGATTGTCCCTAGATTACATAAGGCTCTACCTAACTTTTTTCCTTCTGTTGTTACTAGAATAGTGATCAATCATGGGTCCTTCTCGTTCAATGGGATTTTATTCTTAACGATTGCACTACATTCTTTATTCATTGCTAGATATTGAATTCCTCAAATTTCTTTCGTGTAGTGAGAATGCCCTTCAAAAACTTAGCGTACTTGCTTTGTGGTGTTGTTTAGATTATTGTAAAAGGTTTTCATTTGTATGCAATGAAGTATTTTGTTATTGGGAAATTTTCTCAGTAATTTCTTGAACCTTTTTCATGCCTCAATCAACGTCTCATCGTCAAATTGTTGAAAAACTACTACTTAATTTATGAATTTGACATTTCGGTAGGTGGAAAGTACTTGATTAAAAACTTCTCAACCAAAGTGTTCCATGAGTTAATTGGTCCTAGAGGTAGAGTCTTTAACCAAGATTTTGTAGCGTCCCTTAATGAGTAGGAAAATCGACTTAATCTGATCCATTCTTGATTGACTCCTTGAAATCTGGACGAGTCACTTGCACCTACATATGATTTGAAGTGTAAATGAGGATCCCTTAGGAACCCATGAAATTTCTCAAATGTTTGCAACACTTGGAGAATCTCTGATTTTAACTTGAACATGGGCAACTTGCAATTCATGCTTGATTATTATGCATGGATTAAGTTTTTTCGTAGTATTCTTTCAACCTCAGCTATAATGGAAATTGTTATAAGTTTATATACAATTAAAAAAAA